>NW_015971550.1:607026-630164 GCF_000182565.1 Spizellomyces punctatus DAOM BR117
GGCATCGGAAATCCATCTGATCAAAGAGAAGTTGTTAGAGTGACGAATTCCCTTAGGTGCAGAAAGCAATATAATCACCGACTCTGGTATCACGAGCTTATCCGTTTTGTTTGAGTAGTTCGACGATGGGTTGGCTCTCATTCATGAACCTGAGCAGAGTCAGTAATCTTTGTCGTGGCCAAAATAATGCAAGACCACCCAAGTCTACCTACTTTGTATATTTTTCGCTGACACCAGTGGAATCCAATCCCGCACTCCCTTGTTGAATTTCTACCCTGCAGACATCACACAAAGGAACCATGTTCGCAGTTTTGTCCTTTATCGTGTAAAGAGGTCATTCCCAACATCGTGACCATGTCGAACGTTCTCAGAATCGAAGAATCCATACCAACATTGCAAAATCGAGTGCCGAGAACTCCTTGTTACATACTGGACACTTGTAAGGCATGTTGGCCATTTGCTACGGTGATCGGGACAATATATTATATCCAGCGCACGAATGTACGTCAAACGAGCAGGGCACAGAAATAGTACCATTTGAACCTCCTTCTCTATCATTTTCCCGATCTTGTAGATCTTCCATTTGACTACATCAACAAAGTGCTTGTAATCGATATAGTAGTAAGATCTGTTGATCTTTCTTTGAGGCCTATTCTCCACCGCTGGACCGATCTGCTCCCCTCGCGCTTCGCTGCAGAACTCTATCAGAAGAAAGCTCGCCAACGAGTGTCACATCCAAGAACAGCTATCTTACACTTTCACGAGTCCATCCGATTTTAGCTTTCCGCAGACCTTGTGGAGCTCTTTTGACTGTACTCTGAGTGCTCTGGCCAGTTCCTCATCTCGCTGGCTGCAAACCAATGTGGGATAAATTCAGCGAATGGTACACAGTTCCTGTCGGACAATCAAGACTCTAGATAATGTCACAGACTTCACAGCCAGCCCATGAATCCACCATTTTCCCTTCTCAGTATGATGCACACTTGCTATACGATGGTTGTGGACATCAATGTCAAGTCATGGCAACTTACGAATTGACTCGAGACAGCAAGTCGAGCACTATTATGTGCTTTGGTTCATAGTAAGCCCGTGCTACTAGAGCGACGAGCTTTCGTAGAATTCCCTTAGCTGCTGCCGTTTCTTTGGCAGTTGGTGGTGCTATCGTCGACATCCTGCTCGTCAACGTTATGATGGAGAGGCTTTTGGGGGTTCAGTTCTGCTATTCAAGCGACTTCAGATTAGCAGGACGATTGATGAGTCATCACGCACCCGACCTTACAGGCTTTGCAAGATCGCCGTTCATTTTCGGCGAGCTTCACATCCAAACGAACGGCACACCACCTTGGACAACTGCGAGGTTAACGATGTGGCGACATGAAGAAGGCAGTGCTTTCCAACATTGTGCCATCTAAAGGGTCAAGCATACGGCAACAGTTACTTGGCTCGACGGATAGTGGGGGACAGCCTTCCGAAACTGCCTCAACGTCGCGACATGGCGGTAATTGTTCGAGTTTCTTCCTTTTATTATGGCGGGTGGCTTTCATGTCTAACGATCTCCAATAGTAGGTGAGAGCCTCACAGGTAGCCAGTCATTGGCAAGCACGGGTCCAGGAGGCGATAAGACGGCAGTGCCCTCTACCTTACAGCGCCCAGTGCGCTTCCGGTTGACCGGAGCATTAAGCGCTCTATCGGCCTCTCCAGAGCAGGACTGGGTAGCAGTGGCCGGCCGAGAAGGTAGGGAGTGTAGGCTTTGGCAGTCAGAACTTTGGAGATTGGAGGTGAACTGATATGCGCCATTTCAGTCTTGAAGATATTATCTGTGTATGACAAGGATGTAAAAGAGGTCCTGAATCTTCGTGGGGGAGTCAAGCTCAACCTTAACTTCAGTATAAATGATGTGAAATGGGGAAATATATGTACGTATTGGCGTTTGCTTCAAGCAGCGCGAATTCCTAACCTAGTGATCAAAATACATAGTTGCCAAAAGCACAATAGCTACAGCCGCGACCAACGGTGCCGTGGCTATATGGGATTTGAATCGTCCAAATGCTCAGAAATTAGGTATTAATCAGCGAGATCCGTTCGCGGCACTTCTGTGTAGCTGATGACCCATCTTTAGAGAGGATATTGACGGAACACACACGGGCGGTGAATCGTATAAATTTTCATCCAACCGAACCTGTTCTTTTGTTGAGTGCTTCGCAGGACGGGACGATGAGACTTTGGGTAAGCATAGAGTGCACCCACTTCACAGTCTCCAAACTTACCTTTCCGCATTTAAGGACCTGCGCGCTAAAAGCATTGCCCGAAACGCCTTTGAGGGAAAGGCCGAGAGTGTTAGAGATGTACAGTTTAGTCCGACGAACACGTTCGAGTTTGTAGCGGCTTTCGAGAATGGAACTATCCAAGTAATAATATTGGGTTCGATGCAACAGAGGCCAGTCGTATTAACCCTTTCAATAGAAATGGGATATCCGCTACCCCACGCAATATGAGCGCAAATGGAGTGCCCACAATGGGTTGGCCCTTACGGTGGATTGGCACCCGGAGGGTCGCTGGGTGGCAAGTGGAGGGCGTGATCGACAGATAAAGGTCTGCACTTAGCATGGGCATCTGAGTCCCAAGAGACCTTTATATACTGAGCTTCTATATTACTTGGACAGATTTGGGATATGAAGTCTGACAGCCGAAAGCCGCTTTACGCGATTCAAACTATTGCGCCTGTGTCTCGTGTAAACTGGCGTCCAGGACATGAAAGTCAGCTTGCCTGCTGTGCCCTGTCAACGGACTTCCGGATCCATACGTGGGATGTCGGAAGACCGTATATTGCCCAACATTCCATTGAGGCTCATGATGGAGTTATAACCGGTACGCAAGTCACTGCCGATGAATCTCCGCATAACCGTTTGTGACTCTTCTTCAGGATTTTTATGGCGAGATGCGAATAGCATATGGTCCTGTTCAAAAGATCGCACTTTTGCACGCCATGATATCCGTACAGGCTACAAGCCTCTCAGTCTACTGAACACCTGCGCCGTGAATTGGAACGTCAATGGCGATATAACCTTTGCCATTGATGAGCGCCGACAGGATCCCGCGATGGAAGACAGCAGGGCAATGCCCACGGGGTCAAATTATCCCCTGCGAAGAGCGTTTCGTAAACCGATGGTGCCCGAGCGCAGCACAAGCGATGATAAGGTGAGATTCTTCGAGCATTGCCTGTCCATTTTTCCCATCTTATACCTTGGCAATGCGAAATTTTACCCGCAAAAATAGATTCCGCAACATCGACCGCGTCAGAAAGTAGGCGTCGTGGATACCGAAACGTTCGATGACTATGCGTTTGTTGTGCTCGCTCAAGATTATGCGATAGAGAGCGACGATATTTGGTCGTCCTGTCAGCACAACGCGGAGGTGAGGGGGATATCATCAAAATAACGAAATCCCACCGCTGACCCTGGTGTAATTAGGTCGCCATAGATCTTGAACTGCACCGAACAGCACAGACATGGAAAATCTTGCAGTTATTGTACGGAACTGAACCATCGGAATCTCGGAATTTGACAAAACTCTTCGGACATCCAAACAAGCAGGATGACCACAATTGGGATCGTCAAGCAGGTTCGCTGGAGGTTACTGTTAGAGTTTCCAATATCGGTCGCTCATCGTCTCATGTTTATAGGAAACACCCCCGTCGGCAGGGCTACAGACGTCGATCCCCAGTTAACTGTCGGTAGCGCGCAATCGGATTCTGCGCTGCTGACCGAGATGATGAGGCCAAATGCGGAAGGATGGATGAGAGACTACGTTGTGCCGCACGGGTCTCAGCGACGCGGTTCGCTATCACCACACCACGATCAACAGGAATTGGTCACGGAAAGTGACATTGATAGCGATGAAGGATATACGGAGGAAGAACAGCATGACGATGACGGAGATTCAGATGACTCGGAGTCGTCCTTCACATATGGCCTGAAAGTGGGCGCCGGACGAAGAACATTGGCTCGTTTCGGAATTGGGACAAACAAAATCTTGAAGCCTTTTTATGGCGGAAAGTCAAACCAGAACCAGTCGCATAGCAAACGTGACAGCAGCAAAGGGAGACACAAGCATAGTCAACGCACGGTGAAGAGTGCCAAAGTTGTTCATCAAGACGTGGTGATTCCACTTTGGAATCCGGAGGACTTGGTGAGGGATATGTTAGAATACTATGCGGAACAAGCCAATGTCCAGATGTGTGCCACCATCCTGTTAGTATTAAAGGATCGAATCAGGGCAGGAGAGGAGAAAGAAGAGCTATGGTTCTGTTCCTACATTGGTAAGAAAGAGAATTCGGTTCGACGACGCCCATCGCCCATTGATGCACTCTAATCTTTTGCAGATCTCTTGCATAGGTTTAAACTTTGGACAGCTGCTACAGCAATTATTCGAGCGTGTCCTTTGGCCTCCGTGAGGGTTCGCAATCAGGTAGGAACGCTGTCTATGCATGCATTTCACAGGCGAATATTGATTGTCGCAATCCTGTGCCTAGGAATCCACAACACTCCACACAATATGTTGCCATTGTGGGAAGCCTATGCCGAACATACACACTCCAAATTGGGCTTGCGAGAGTTGTGGGAAATTACAAAATCCTTGCTCCTTTTGGTACGTTGAAGCAATCCGGTTCTGAGGCCCAAACATACTAACCTAGGACACTTGCAGCCATAAAACAGCAAAAGGGTTGTATATATGGTGTCAAGGCTGTGCACATGGTGGACACCTAGACTGCTTAAAAGGTGAATTGGACAAGCTGGAACTCACTCGTCTACGCTGGTATTAACACACTGCGTTTAGAGTGGTTTTCGCATAGTTTAGAGTGCTGCACAGGGTGTGGGCATCAATGTGTATCAAAATTCTTTGCACTTCCACGCGGTGTATTATAGGCAAGATCAATACGTAAGGGATTACTGTACAGTGAAATAATGGGTGTAACGCTAACGCTGACATACGTCGCATGATGATCTCCATGACATTATGGAATCAAAAAGATAATGGCTTCTTTGCAGGAGCCCTGCTGATTTCCAACCGTTCGTACCCTTTACAGATCAGTACATTTTTTAGCCTCTCAAAGTTACGGGGCGCCAACCCCTGAATATCCTTCATGACCACCTTTCGCAATTTGGCCATCCTTAATAACCAGTCCATTTCGCGACCGGATGACAGTCTCATCTTGGATGCAACAAAGATTTCTAAGCTTTCACCAGAATGAGGATATGAGCCCTGATTTACCTCGGCCCAACCACCGCTCGACACCTTGGTTCCACTCATATCAAGTTCGCGAAGACGAGAACAACGAAATAGTAGCGGTCCAATGCAAACATTATCGAACTGAGGACAATCCCTCACGGAAAGTACTTCGAGAAAGGCCATGTCTCCCAGTGCAACAAATCCGACTTGTGCAATATTGAAACACTCGGTAAGATTCAGGTGTTTGAGGTGTCGAAATAGATGAAGAAAAACGCATAGATCGGTGGAATTCAGTCGCTTACATCCGCTGAGGTTCAGCGTTTCGAGCTTTCCGTGGGTGAAGGTCAATCCATTGTTTCGACCCACAATGGCTAGTGTCTTGGTCAGATTTTCCAATTTATCACATCCGGAAAGGTCCAAGCTTCTCATATTTGGGCAATTACTGATAAGAAGAGCGATGGATGCAGATCCAAGAAACTTTGCAGGATCCCATGTATGTTGGAGGACTTGCACCGTCTCCACCCATTGCCGCGCTCCCCGCTGTGATCTCGATGGATTTCCCTCCAGTAAAAGACGTAGAGTTTCCACACGTATCATAGAGCAACAGGCACCCAAACTTGTCAGATCGAGATGCTTCCAGAAGGGCGCCATGCAAGCCGCAAAAGCAAACGATGGCCAATACGCATACCAGCCCTTGTTCAGGAGTCGAAATTTGAGGACAGTAGGAAGATCATCCGCATACAACATGATCAATGCCAAGAGTTCGAGAGGTAAAGGACGGCGGGTCGTTTCTTTGGGCTCCTTGTTGTTCCCGCGAGCCAGCGGGGAGGCGGAGCACAATGGCTCTGCAGTAGTCCCCAATTGTGATTTACTGCACAGGATGCGGCCGCGACGTGATGACTTTCGTGATATGAGATCCAACTGGTTCCCGTCCACTGATAACCAGAGACTATGAATACACCAAGCATGTCACGTCGGAATATTCGCAAGGTTCAAACTCACCTCCTCCCAGCTCCTTTGTTTGCACGACATTAACAGTAAGAGGTTCCGATTTCGACAGCTTGAGACGACGGCGACGACGAGGAGAGCCTATTATTCTATAAATCGTACTGACAAACATGTCTATGCCGAGGAGAAAGGAGCGAGGAAGGATGGTGTTTGAAGAACGCTTGAAGGCTGCGCACGCGAATACCAATATTTACGTGAAGGTCGCGGGGGTTACACGGAGGTGAATCTCGTGACCTCGCTATTAAAATCCAATAATCACAACTGCAACCTATTAATAGGCACAAGTTGGTTATTTGAATTATTTACTTATTTGACATCTTTTGAAAAGTGGAAACGAAATTAGAAACTATCTGCATAAAAACAATAAGTCGACTTGCAAGAGGACCTGGTTGACTGGGATAGAGTTCCTTACTTTCGCAGCACATAGCCCCAACAGCTCGGTCACAATATTCTGTTAACTGTCTCTGCGGCTGAACAAGAACTCTACATAGGACATCTGACGGATATCTCACCATACCAGTCAGTATTTCACAGAAAGAAATTGTAGCGCCGGCCAGATAGCAGATCCAAGCACTGGATAGTCGCTTCCACAAGTTCTATTTGTACTTGGAAATGCCTTCGAGCGATGTGCGTTGGGAGAACAGACGCCGTACCCCGAGCCCAAAACATCACACCTAGGAAACCCTCACTCAAATCTATCAGAAACCTGCCTTGCAACCAGAGCGCACCGCACCGGTGAATTGCATGAAAAAGAATAGCATCTATTTTAAGCATCCCGTCTATCAAAACCATTAAGTGCGCATGGTTTGACAGGCAAATGCTACTATTAATAGAGATAATGTCACTACTAATACGTTGAGAATTTCGACCGACCATTAATGTTATTCAATGCCTCTGACAGCTGCTGCCATAGATAGGCAGCTGCACAGGAGGAGAACCCGATACGTCTTCGGCTGCCATCGCTTCTTAGCGCATTAAGATGGCCCACATCCATATTCTTGAGCAACAGCACTCAAGTTATGTGAACGAATTTCTCTTAAATACACGCGGAATGCCTCCCTTGCCAGAGTGCACACCTGACCAAGACCCTCGCAAGGACTTGAACATTCACAGAACCTATCACGAGACATCGACATCGTTCACAACCCAGAGAGAATTCTTGCAGAACTGGATTGATCAATGTCGTTCATTGGCTAGAGGAGAACCTGCCTTTGTAGCAACGGAGTGCCGGGTTGGCAACGTCGGGAAGGTCAGATTCTTTGGTGTTTGTGATAAAACCACCCTATTGGCGTTGGGATACGTCTGTGAGCTGATTTTGACGGATCCGAAAGGGGAGGCTGCCGTCAGAACCTACTTTACCAATTATGGGACGGTGCTGAAGCGACATATGATGGCAATGGGAAAATCCAGCAAACGCAATGACACCCGCAGTGCCGGCTATTTTGGGGAAGGGGTCAAGGTGGCTATTAACCGACTAACTGCCGAGGGTGCCCGCGTGCGATATTTCACTGGATGGAATCTGTGGACCTTTGAGTACGACCAGGAAGATATTTTACAACTCAGGTTCCAACACCTTTCCAGCCCACAGGCCACTACCGCAATAGTTGATCTGCTGAACGATTCCGGAGTACGCTTTCCTCTACGGCGAAACTTCACGCTTCGGCCCATTGACACCGCCGACTATCTATTCCTGCATCGAGCCGCATACCCGAACATCCAAACCAATATTCTAAGGACTACGGACATCGAAGTGATTGTTGATGTTCCGGAATTATTCGGCAACTTGTACGTGAAAGACATCAAATGCATCGCAGATACAGACCTCCGCGTGAAAGGCCGTGTGGACGGGAAGAGTGTTGAGTGGGGATTTGCTGTGAATTATATCGGGCCACAGACGAACTACAATTTGTTAGGGTTGAGTCGGGACCGAAACACTCTGTATCCGGGCAAAATCCTACGCTTTGTTCCCGGTTTATTCAGTTCACTCGATACACTGATCTCGCCAAGCGATAAGCGCACGTTCGCTGCCTATCTATTAAAGATGTTGATGCAGCAGTCTCAAACATCTGGGGGGCTTTCCAACCAACTCCGCAACTCTAATGATAGAAAGGTCGACCAGATCTTTGCAGATTACATCTTTTTTGCCCTCGCATCGTCTGTTGCCATGCGTCCGCTAGTCGAAGACGATCTTCAGCACTTCTTTCCTTTCTTGAAATACGAGCAGGATGATGCGAAACAGGCAACTTATCTGGGAGCCTACGTCATTGAAGTTCCGCAAGATGTGTTCAACATCCTTGAACTCTCCAGATTTTATCAGAAGCTTACCCAATTATGGGACCGGAAGAAAGAGGAGGCAAAACGACAGCCTGACTATGACCTTTCGCCGATTGCCGCATTTGCAGATGATTTATGTAAAGCTATCTATTCATTCTTCCAAATCCCTCGTGAGGCCATCGCATTCAAGGCTTTCCCGATCAATCGCGAAAACCCGAACCAGACCGTTGTCATCGACGTCCCTGTTCCAAATCTTCCTAGCGGCAAGGGATATATCATTGACGGGAACTTATTAAATCGACCCGCTGCACACCGAATTCAACGTAAGCAGACTGGGGAGAAATGTGATAGGACTGATTGTATGTGTGTGCAGATGTGCGTTATTGATGCGTTGAAGGTGCTTCTGTCAAACGGAAACCGTTCCATGCAACGTAAACTGGAGAAAACGATGTTGAGGAGGAGTTTAGAGGGCTTCATGCAAAACTTGCCCCCCTCTGTTGCGCAAGAAGAGGAAGAGCAGCAGAAGATTGGAAGCGCCTTCAGTAATCCGAGGGAGCAAGAGACGAATCCTGGTGGCACCCCTTTGCGCTCATCCTCAACAGGCGAAGCGGGCAATCGCCGCCATACGGGTACCAAAACTCAACCTCCACCCGATATTGCGCAGGACACCGGTGATGAAGGCCCTCGTCTTCCTGTCAAGCCAACTGACTTGGAATCCTTGGCGAATGATATTGTAAGAGACGTCCAAGAATATGCGCGCAATGCCAGCTCTAGTGCCCCAGACTCTATCCTCCACGTCGCGAATCCAGTCAAGAAATGGAAACTGGTGACGTGTGACGGATGTCCTTGTTTGAACCTCGTAAAAGTTCACAATCTCTACATCGACGCCAATACCACTTCCCCACCCGGAGCAGAAATTCTTAACCTTCGTGATGTCTTCTGGGACCTCGTTCTCGCACCTCTGGCAAATCTCTTCAAATATCCGAAAACCAAGGTGCACATATTTTGGGAAGGTAAGGGTTTGATAGCGTTCAACAAAGGCGGAATCCTCTACTACAACCTTCGATATTTTGATGTGCTGCACCGGAAGAGAGTCGAGTCGTATGAGATTCCGGAGGTTTTGATGTGGTGGTTCGTCATATTTGCCCATGAATGCGCACACAATGTAGCATCCGGACATGACAAAGAACACGAATGGGCAGAGGAGATTCTGATTCAGAAACATTTATCAGATTTGATGGAGTTATGTACGACGTACAAGAACTATTAACAAGAACTATTAACTATTTTGCGTTGGTGGTAGGCAATACCATTAGAGCGGGCGTATCAGATTGTATCAGGGATTTGTAGTGTGCTAATGTATATAGGTTATCACCCCAATCGTACAAGTTGGTTATTTGAATTATTGATTTATTTGACATCTTTTGAAAAGTGAAACGGAATTAGAAACTGTCTGCATGAAAACAATAATGCAAATGCATTCTGCTAGTTGGAAATAGGTTTGTTAGGTAGCCTGTCAATCGCGTACGGATTTCCTTCATCAAATGGTATGCTAAATATCATGTCGAAATCGAGCATTTTATTTAGGCATTGACTTGGGATCACCATCTTTTGGCAAGAACCCTTTTGGCATCATAGTTTATCTGACATGGTGCATCATGATAATCCTACTCCTCAGCTATCGTGATGTCCATCTTTCAGAATCCCCTGCTATTAACTGTAATATCTGCCTACTTTAGACGTTACCATGAAGGATGGTTAGAATATTTGTTCAGAATGGATCCACAGATATCAACCTTGCTGTAGCAATGATATAGCATAATAATGTGCCATCTCTGACACTTGCAAAATACGGTAATGGCCTCAATCCCACATTAGAACTGCCATTGTAGCGGTTAAGCAAGTTGGAGTGCGTAATAGTACCAGCAATTGTCGGCTGCGTTTCTGGCCAATTAGCCAAATCCCTTGTTGCGCTTTAAGGACGAGAATGAACATACTAATCGACGTGAGTCAAGTAGAACTTTCGATCGTTACAAAGAATCATATTCACCTCCTGAACCCAACTGAATCCGAGTACTTGCAAGGAAAATAACAAATGCAATGTTGCAATTTGACCATTAAGGATATCAATACGACATATCGCCCGCCTCTCATACATGCTCCTAGTTTCATATATACACCATCTAATGCAATCGCTATCGCCGTGCTACTACGCTTGATCATTTTGAAACGCTCGCTTTATCCAGGCCAATTCCACAGCTTCGTACCCGGCCGCCCGGTTCAATCCTAGTATTATATCTACCTCTCTTGTGGTCACGACAGAATCACACTGTGCTGTCGGGCATTTTACAATATCCTTGGTTCTCATACTTTCGACTATGCGTTTCCTGAAGCATTTCGTGCATATCGTGTGCTTGCAAGTCAATATGATTCCCTCTCCGCGTTGGCAGGCTACCCGGCAATCACAACAGTCGAATCCCTAGTGAAACAATGTGAATGAGCAGAGGATTCAAATGTAGATGAACATCCTCTCAACGTACAGCCAAACACAATTTTAAATCTCTGGCAAGCCTAACGGCCTCCCGATCATTCGTCATCCACTTCGTGTTCATCTGTTTCCGCTCACAGAAGCGCTTATATTTTTCATGGAGATCATCACCGCTTGACCTGTTGGACGTTGCGGACGGAGGAGTAGACCGGCGCGGCTGACCAACTGAGGACCCACCAGAACTGGAGGAGGATGGGCCTGATTCAGACAATACATTTTTGTTCCAACGTGATCGCCGCGGAGAACGCATCCGATGGGAACTGTCGCTTGAACCAGATGCAGGCGTGCTTGCACTGCCTACCAAGCCCACTGTTTGATCAAAGCGTGAAGCCAGATCCGTGAGCCACGGGGAGCGACCTCCTCTGTTCCCTGATCTTGCGTTTGCGCCGTCTGCGTTTGTTGTGTCCGGTGCATCAAAGGAGAAACCTGTTGAAAGACCGCTTCCGAACGTGAAGGTCGCCGGAGGTTCTTGTGGGGGAGGTACTGGTGGTTCACTTGGTGCGAATCTCCCACGCGGGCGGGCGATACGCCTTCGAGTCGGACTGGAAGGAGGGTTGTTACCTGTGGTTCCGTTCGTTGGATTGGTAGAGTGCCCTTATGATACACGAAAATGAGCACCTTTTGCGGACCGGCAAATAGCGTGCACTTCTCACCTTGCTCTGAAGTCGAAACATCACTGTCATGGTCTCCATCCCTCGGGCTCAACATAGAGACGCCAAGCCTGCGCCCATCGCTAAAAATGACCTTGTCTGAAGGTTGAAAGCGAGGACGTTGAGTATCTGGCCCCGAGTTTCTGGACGATTCAAAGCGCGAACGCTGCGAGCCTGACGCCTGGTTCCCTGGGATTTGAGGACCAGGTCGACCTGCTATGACCTGAAAACCAGATACAAGTTGTGGTTCCTTAATACGCACTATTGGGTTACCCGTCACATCAAAATGCTTACATTGGTCAAGTCCAAAACTCCATCCCTGGACCTCACAGGTAGAGATGGAGACGACCCACTTGGCGTTTCTGCAATATGACCTCGCAGGTGATCAGCGAGATCTTGGACCTTGAGGCATGGGGATAATTCACGCACGGCAACCTTGAAAAATATGAGACTTGAGCCACTGCGGTATTCTCTACCGTTTGGTGTACCCAGCGTCGTACCTTTCTTGCGCATAACGGGCACTTTTGATAGCGTCGTAGCGACTGTTCAATGCAAGTCCTGCGCACGAAACCAGGAAAGCTATGATTGACAGTTGCTAGCCAGAGCAGATAGAGTGACATACCGGCAATACATATGATCACACGGCGTTCTTCTCACGTCGCGATACAGCTCAAAACAGATGCTGCACTGGAGCTCGTTTGTTATGGTTTCGATGAGCTTGGCGGCCCCGGTACTCTTGTCATGATTGTTAGGATGAACGCAATTTGATTGTGGACTCGTGTTCTGTGGTCCAGCTGCGGGGTCCTTTCCTTTAGACCTCCTTGGGTTGGCCAAGATGCGAGCCATGATCGCAGGCACGCCAGATTGATAATGGTTGACAGGTTTCACCAGATGGTGCGCAGCATTGATCGACATTACGTAATCAAAGCGTTGCATTTTCGAAAAACGCCCTGGTGCAAATAGCTGACGACAATTGGTCCGGTTTGAATAGATGCATACTCAAATGAGTGACTACATTTACGGCTTCAGAATGTGCTTGTCAGCCAACCTAAGTACAATGTGATGATACAGCTATATAACACGTCCTATCGTCCTACGCAACCCGCTGTGATCAGGAGGCGACGATCGAACAGACTGTTGCAGAATGCTCATGCGAGCCACATGTTTCGCATGTATGAAGGAAGCGGCACTGACTGCCGTTTCTACAGTATCCTTTGTTATTATTCCAATAGTGGCATGTTCTTCCGTTTTGCGGAACAGCATTGATGGCAGGCACGCTTTGCTTAAACTTGCGTGGTGTGGTTTCTTGCAATTGAATTTTGAACTTCTTGTTCCGACCTTCGCGTTCGCCAGTTTCCCCTTCATATCGGCCACGCTTGCGATGACTACCTACGTCCATTGTCGCACTGTCAGACGTATGCTGCCGCGAACGGGGTGCGGGACTTCGTCGCCCGGCTGCAAAGCTCTCTTCCGGGTACGCGATCGGTGGAGGGACTGACCGATTCACATAACGGGTTACAACTACCGGACAATCTAAGCTGGGATGGGCACCGCCGCAATTTATGCATCGGTGAACTCGTTCTGAGTAATGATGGGGTTAGTGTTATTGTCCGAGTTTATTTAGGCATCACATTCAACCATGATGTGTTGAGACAATGATCATTACACGTACTGCAGGTATCAAAGCCACAAAGTCCACTCGAGTTCCAGTTTTGACAAAAGTCCGTATACTTCCTGCCCGGCATTTCTGGCTTGACCTTGTCTTTATGAGGACACTCGAACATTCCATGGTCTCCATGACAAATCATACAGACATTCAAACGAGGGCACCGGCTTAGGTCGCAATGACTTTTGTTCCAGTGAAGACAGATTTGTGCCTTCCTGTCACACTCCACAAAGGTATGGGCAGACGAGCCGCAATAAGCGCATTGATGCAAATGGTAACAATTGCGATGAATGCAGTTGCCACGATTCCAATGTAGGCATACACGTTGTCGTTTTCCAGATGCGAGCAAATAGGGATTTGCACTAGTCCTCTCGGGACTACGGGACTTTTCCGTACGCCTGTTGTCGTTGCCTCGTGTTGGTGTTACAGCGCGTGATTCTGACAAGGCCTGCTTCGAAGAATCAGTATCTCTCTCTATAATCGAAATTACGACAGGCCTCTCGTCAGTACGGCTTTCACCCTGCGGCTCAGAGCCTAATCTTCTAGGAGTCTGGGATATGCTTTCGAAAAGCTTTTGCACAGCATCTTCAAGAGGTGCCTCTGGTGCCGTCTCAATTTCCGAAATCGGGGACCATCTGCTCTCAACAGCAGCTCCCTTGTTTTTCAAGATGGGTAACATCGCGCGATTAGAAGCATTTCCCTCAGTCTGCATCGCAATTTCATTACTAGACAAAGGGGGTTTGCTTGTATCAAGCACATTTGAGTTGAGGGTGGACATCAACTGGTTTGGAATGCCTGTATGTTTTTCAAGGCTGGATATCCCAAGGGGTTGAACTCCCGCATTTTGACCAATTTGGACATATTTCAATCGAGCCAGTAGGTCAGCACGCTTTGTTGCGGCTTCAGCTTTCATTTCACCCAACTGTTGCTTCGACATTGCCAATTTTAGGGAAAGCTGATTCCTTGCTCCGTCTACACGCTGCTTGTGGGCTTCTTTTTCGACTAGTTCTTTTTGCAAGTTCATAATGCGCGCTCGTAGAGAATCACATTCGTTAGCCAATCTCGCAATTTCAGCTTGATGCTGATAGGAGGCATTCATGTCTTCAATGAACTGATTTTCGACTAGATCCACTTTCTCCGAGTGCTCAAGTATCTCCAACTGTAATTGATAAAGCTCTCGCTGTTTAATTTCATCGTTCGCATTATGGATAGCGGCAGCGGTGCGACCAAGCAGCCCGGATCCCTCTGGTCTGCAGGTGACCGGTTCTTCATTGTTACGTAAGGACACTCGTCCATTATCCACAGCTGCAAACAGTTTATCGCCTGCCTGTACAGTTGAACTTGCTGGTACAGACTCCAGTACACTTTGCATTTCACTTATGGGAGATCTCCCAACCGGCTTCGCGGTGGCGAAACGTGCCCATATGTTCAGCAAGGCAGGAAAGGATGCAGCTGCGGTCTGAATATTTGTGGGCACCATATCAGACGCACCATTAGATCCTCCACTTGGTGAACCCATTCCGATATCATCTACTTCTGCCAAGCCGTTCAGGGGAGTTCTTATTCCGGCGGTAACGGGCTCATCGGCATGTACTCCCAGCATTTCGTATGACAAGGAGCGTGGGCTTGGTTCACAGTTGATGTCGCCTATACGAGATGTTGGGGGGCTTTCTGGTTCTTTTTTGGGTGTTACCCAATATGTGCCATTGCTCACCGTCTCATAGGTCGGTAGACGGTGCACTGCAGGAGTTGAGACTGGACGCTCCATAACAAAATGGATGGGTATCTGTAAGTCCGGAGGAACACAAGGTCGAAGGCTCAAGAATTAACAGTCCAGACTTGCAAAATCAAAACACCTTCAAAAGCCAAATGCTACCTGATCACCGCAGATGGTTTCATCGCAAAAAGTTGTGCCATCGTCCACAGCAGAGTAATATCACGTGACTACGATCACTTCATGTAATCCAGCAGGTAAGCAGGTCTCATTGTGCAAGTCAACTACTTTTGACTTTAGTACTTTACGACATGTATTCATTTAAACAGCAATTTGCAAAAGGCAATAAATGCAAACAATAAGCTCGCCTACGATTCACTTGCATCCCTCACTTGCGATTCAAGCTCCCACGACACAATCAACGTTCTCATTTTTCTGATATTTTGTGAATCTTGACCTGGTTCACTCAACGGTCATATCATCTTTTGCAGAACCATCAGCATCTTCATTGAAATCGTTCGTTTGCATCCATGCGCGCTCTCCCCATTTTACACACTGTTCACATGTCGGAAGTACTTCCCGTCTCTGCACTTTTGAGAAGGAGCTTTTGAGCAGGATCCTGTAACAGCACTTGCATCGGAGATGAGTCTCAGGGGTTGCGGTACAGTCGATGCAAGCGTGATTGTGATGCCTGTTCTTGAGACGATCCTTGAAGGGGAACCAAGGACCAGGCGGCGAGGTGCAATGCATGGCTTGTTCTTCGGGCGAGAATCTAGGTGATTGGGTGAGAGTTGAAACATTGCCTAACTATGCAAGTTAGGCGTACCTCGACTGTGGAAGTTGTTTTCGGCAGATATGGCAGAAGAGGCTTTTGGCAATGTTCGCCCGCCGAACGTTCATCATTTCTTGTTCAGCAATGTCGTAGGTTTCTGGTATGTCAAAATGTTAGCGTCGGTTGCGGTGCGAATCATTGGAACAGAATATACCATAGCTCATATCATCCCACCAGGATGGTCCGGTTTTTTCTTGGCTGTCCGACATTATGTTTAATTCGCAAAAATGTGTAGTGCGAAATGGAAGAAGCTTCGCCAACAGAAAGGCTGTCAGTCAGTTAACCCACATGACACGTGACATGACTACAGGCAACCAGGACGATAACGACGCTTGGAGTCAAACGACATGTCCTGCGCAGTCACAGAAAAGCAAAAGAAAGTACAGGACTGAGGGCCATTGGTACGCAATATCTATTATATATTCCAAACAGTAGCCATAGGATAAAACTGCATATAAATCTCATTAAGTATGGATGATCCCGCAGTCATCTCCAAGTATATACCAGCGGTCGACTATGATTCCAAGCGCTCTTCATCTCCCCGTCCCGAAATGCTTGCTTCACGTTCTACCAAACTTCCACATCGTCCCTCAACTTTCAAGCACCAATTTCGGTGGGCAATCCATGACGCGCGCTGGCATTGTTTGCTATCACAAACAAGATTGCTAATGAGATGGAGAAATCTCTGAGAAAAAAGTAGTCTCAGACATACCTGCAATACACAACCCTTCTACACCGTGAGCATTTTAGAAATTCTCTTTCGATTTTTTCTACGCGCCCACAGGCGTTTTCGAATCTCTTTTCCGGTCCAAAGTTGCCGCATCTTCGAAAGGGCTGACATCCGTCGGATCTTTTGAACGCGTTTCTCATGCATATGATTGCCCATCGTCGAATCTCTGGATTATATTGGGGACCGGTAAAGTGTTCCGTAAGTGCAAAAATATTGGGTGTGCTGCCATGGAGGTGTGCCCGGAGACTGGCGTATTTCGAGAGGTATGCAGTCAGCTTCAAGGCTGGCAGAAGCGTAGGATGTGTGGAGGCAGGTACAAGAGGAGTCGTGATTGAACTTGTCGTCGTCGTCGTCGTCGTCGTCGTTGTTGTTGATGTTGTCTGTTCTATATCTGCGGTGCTTGAGAGATTGGGACTCGGAAGACCAAGTAATGTCCCGTTGGAGTTATCTGGTGGAAGGGAATCTGCTGTAGTTGCGGATAGTTCGGGTTGCAACGATTGTGGGTACGTGGTAGGCATGTTGGGCGAACCATCCTGTGATTCAACGGCCATGGCAGCCGCCGCCAGTGGAGAAAGGACATCCTGACCGTCCGCAGTCGTCTTTAGCGCAGGACCTTTCCCGCCTCCCGCCGCAAAGGCGCCGCTCAAAACAACAATCAAGACCGGGATCACCTTGGCCTCCACCAAACGTCGCCGCAGTCGCTGATTTCCACGGACAGCAACGTTGCTCAGACAGCACACTCCGGCCACAATGCACACTCCCCATTGCTGTGCTCGCGCTCCTTTGGCCACACTGACTTTCTGTACTCCTTTCAGCACAATCCTCACCAGACACTCTAGCCCGCCGTCGACAGCCAGTACCTGCGCTATTCTTGCATGTGTGCACGTCAAGTACGTCAAGTTCAGCAGGCTGTGTGAAAGGGCAAGTGGGTCTGTACACGTCAATGCGCGTTTGTCATAGTGGTTGGGTGTCAGAGTTATGGCTCCTGTTGACGGGTGTAGGGAGGAAAAGTTGGACTGTCGAACCATTGTCTTTCTAGGTAGGAGATGGGAAGGAGGAGGAGTGCTTGAAATGGACACTTTTCTTCGCGCTAGCTGGCCCGACCCCTCCAAAATATAAAGGACTGCGCGCGTTGTGTGTGCTCGGGTGTGCTGTGTCTGGGCTGGTTTCGTTTATAAACTCGTCGATGCGCAGTAACAAGTCAAAGCAGTTGTCTCGCCCCGATATTTTCTTCTTTTCTATTTCGACCCTTCTCCTTCCGCCAAACGACGTCAACAAAATCAAAGTTCAAATAGTGTCGTCACTTGTTTATTTTTTTTTTTTTGCTTGTGCTGCGCTCTCTCCTTTTTAGCTGGTTTGCATTTTCAACTTGAATGTGTGCTCCCTTGTCGCCAACTCTTGAAACCACGGCGTGCAAAACAAACGGGCCGTGACCAACAAATCACACTCAAGGCCCAAACGAACACACACACAGCAGCAGCAAAAACCTAGAGATTGCTTTCAAAACGGCCAGGAAACCGAGCATTTCGAAAACGTTTTTTTCTTTTTTTTCTTTGTTATTTTATATGTCTGTTTTTTTTGTTTTTTGATATCTCCCAAAACATAAACTTGATCATCTTCCCCCGGCCCATCCAAATCCATTCCAGCCATTGAAATCTACTGAATTTTTATTTCTTGTTTTTTGCGTACATAAATCTAAGAGCAACTTCTAAACAGTAAACACAAAGCGGCCCGCGCTCCAGGTACACTGAAGTTTCTAAGTGTAAAAACTCGCCCGAGTGAAAGGGACGGGAGCGAAAGTTTCATAGAAGAACACCGAGCCCCAACTGTTGATATTTCAAGGAATCGGTTGGCCAACAAAGTTGCCGCTGTCAAAGCAAGAAAAAAGGATTAAAAACTTGGTATCCCTTATTAATAACGCAGGAGACATGTCAAAAAAACTCACGCAGGAAAGTACTCGCAGACAACAAATGAAAGCTTTTGGCCAGTTCCGTCATTCACACCGAGGGCACAACCCAATTCCTTTGTCGTGCCCCATACAACTTGAGAGTAATGTCCATAGGCGTGAAAGTCGCCATCGCCAATCAGCCCACTTTTGGGCATTAAGCTCTTTTCATCGTACCAACTCTGAACGGCAGGTCCGCACGCCTGATTCTCGTCGCCACTTGTTGAAGAGGCAAAAAGATTTTCACCAAAGGGACCTCCCGAATGTTCAAGATCAAATTTGCCAGAGGCCGCAAGCGTGTTGGCCCAGTTCTGAGCATGTGCAGCAGCCTTGGCTGACCACACGAGAGCGCCCTTGCCATCTTGAGCACGAAGGCGGTTGTGAGTGGCGAGACAATCATCCTGGAATGAGCCCTTTGGGACCGGTTTGGGCTCTGGCTTTGGAATAGGAGTCGGCGTGGGTTCGGGTTTGGGTTTGGGTACGGTGGGTACGGACACGAACTTGGCCGGTTCCGGTTTAGGTGTAGAAATAGGTTTTGGCGAATCGACGGGTTTCGGAGCGGGAAGCGCAGGTGTCGGCACGACTTTGGGCAGTTCCACATATGAAGGAGGTTCTGGCGTCGCTGTGGGAAAGACTGCGGCTGTTGATGTGACCCGCTTCTTGCAGTTTCCCTCGTGACGTGCAGCGAGCCGGCGCCTGCACTTTAGACCCGCAGCGGATACAGAGTCCGTCGCACTGAGAGCCGCGACGGCGATAACCATGATACTTGCCAACTTGACCATAATGAGAGAGGGCGACCTGCGCTTTACGTTCTATGTAATTCTATATATATAATACAGACGCACAAACACGGCAGTGCAAAGACCAGCTTGCAATCCGAAAGTGTTGAAATGAGGAGGAACACGTTGGGGGGGAGGAAGCGGAGGTGCTGGCACTTTAATACCCATTTTTTTCCCTTCCTTCTTTTTACGCCTGCCGTTTTTTTTGCAAGTCGGCTGGTCGCACGGATGAGCCGCTCACTAGCGCAAAAAATTACAATTTTTAAGTTTTCGGACAAACGGTACGGCTTACATAAGCATGTCGGACGGCCAATTCCGCTTGTGCGCATTGTAGTTGCCATGTCGTTGTGCATGGGCATTTTGTTTGTCAGTGCATGTGCTGCACTTGTTCGAGATGGGGGTTTGTAGGTCGATCGGTTAAGGGAGCTGGCGGCGTCAGCATTCTATTGTTCCCCTTTGGCAATAAAGGATCATTTCCCGTAGATACCCTCCATATTCCTTTGCCAATTAAATGTCATGACACTATATTCGTAACATTCCTTGAATGGCCGAGTTTCTGTCCTGTATCATAGTGTGATTTTTTACTCATTGTGCCGGGAGACCTTGGACCACATACACATCTTTTGGATTCTCTGGACAAGAACATGAGCAGAAATCAACCTTTTCCACCAGATCCACATTTGGATGCAACAACATACTTTGAGCGAAATCACATTAATCAGATTTTAGAGGTCGGTGTTTGGCTCAAAAGTCCTTTGTTTTTGGGTGTCCATTGACACACAGTTTGTTTAAAGAGTATCGTGACGGGCCTGACCTTTACCAGGCCGGATGATCCACTTGCTTACATTGAAGACTGCGTGCATCGTATCCGCCTGGGGGATCTGCCTGGTGGAAAGGCAAAACTAAAGTGGGACATTTTCATTCCATCATCAACGTCGACTTCAACTCAACGTAAAGAATTGCCCGGACGACAGCCAGAGCAAAGAAAATCTAAAGCGGTTGTTCCTCCCCTGCGAAAGAAACCGCCAGCCCCTCATACATTACCTCCTATGCAGCAGCAGTTCAGTCCAGTCGTGAGTGGGCCTGGGATCTTGCTGGATGTGTCATCCAAACCGCTCTTGCGAAGGAATGACAGTGGCGCCCGGGACACCGACGCTCGGCCAATCAAATCAGCCACAAAAAGGGTAGAAGAACGTAGTTTGGAACCAGAGTCGCCCCAGTCACCTCTTCCCAGTGGCACTGAGCCGATGACGACCCAAAGTCGTCCAGCAACAAGGACACTGGGAGGTCCAACACCTTTGCCTCCTATCAAAGCTGCCAACATCGCAGACGTACCTACACTAGACCAGCAAGTGCCAGTGCAGAGCGTTTCGACGTCGAGTGCACCTGAGCCCGTGCAAGTAAAGGAATCTGGGGAGGAAATCACTCAGACCTTGGCGGTTCCTGAAAGAAAACAAGTGTTGGGCAAGGCTTGGGATAACATTGTGTTTGTATTGGGAGGCCCTGGATGCGGTATGTGGTCTTGTACTCTACCAGATATTTTCACGCAGCTGCGAAACTCAATCTGGAATTTACTGCCCCAGGAAAGGGAACGCAATGCGCACAGATTGCAAAGGACTTTAACTACACTCATCTTTCCGCCGGGGATCTTCTCCGCGCTGAAGTCGCCACTGGCTCCGATCTTGGTAGAGAGCTGGACTTGATGATGCGCGAGGGAAGGATTGTACCCATGGTATTCATTACAAAATGTCTTGCAGTTTTGTGTCCTGTGGTCAATCTCTCACACTCTAATACGCCAGCATGTCACGGTCCGACTCCTTCGTGAAGCCATGGAAAGAGCAGAGGCGTCAGAAGGATTTCTCATTGACGGGTTTCCGCGACAACTTGACCAGGCGACGGCTTTCGAAGAAGAGGTGCATATACTGGTCTCAATTCTTGACTGCAGATTGTTTGCTCACAGCATACTATTCTTCGAAATGCAGATTCGACCATGTAAATTCGTCTTGTACTTTGAGTGCTCTGAAGAGCAGCTCGAAAAGCGTTTACTGAAGCGTGGCGAGACAAGCGGACGAGCAGATGACAACATTGAAACTATCAAGAAGAGGTTCAGAACATTTATTGAAACATCGTTGCCTGTTATCCAAGATTTTGAAAGAAAAGGAAAGTGCATAAAGGTAAAAATGTGTTCAGTCACGGGTGTGTCTGACATTATCCGTACTGACATTTGTTGCGTGAGAATGTAGATATCGTCTGAACCACCTGTCGATGAAGTTTACAATACGGTGAGAAAACATTTTGAAGAACCGCTGCCTTTGAACCATCCAAATGTCGTGTTCGTGCTCGGTAAGATATGTGCCTTGGCTTGTGCGGACGAAATTGATAGACTAATTGAGCTGAACTCACCATCAAGGCGGCCCCGGATCTGGTATGTCATCGAGTTACTAGTGCTCCCACATGCATATGTTTACCATGCTCTGCTCGTCTGCGAAGGCAAAGGCACACAATGTGTGCGGTTAGCGGAAGAATTCGGACTTACGCATCTGTCTACCGGTGATCTTCTTCGGGCAGAAATTGGAAAAGCATCGGCGATCGGCAGAGAGGTTGAAGGAATCATGAAGGAGGGCAAGATGGTTCCGATGGTCGGTGACAAACTTTAGGAAGTCACTCGCCTCTATGTGTGGTACTCACAGGCTGAACGTTTTGGCAGCGCGTTATCATGCAGCTGCTTCGAAGTGCAATGGAGGGAAAGGGCCTAGATACACACGGATTCCTCATTGGTAATGTACCGAGATGCTGAGAGTAATGCCACATTGATGAAGTCCCCAAACCTAACAAGGATCCATATAGATGGATTTCCGCGCGCCATGTCGCAAGCCCATGAATTCGAAAAATCAGTATGTAAAATGCTTGGTGTTCGTGAGGCCCGTTGCTAACGATTTTCCCAAGATCGGGCCGTGTCGCAAAGTCTTGTTTTTCAACTGCTCTCTTCCAGTGTTGGAGCAGCGACTTTTGGAGCGTGGAAAGACTAGCGGGCGAGTAGATGACAATTTGGAGACGATACGGAAACGCTTCCAAACATTCCAGGACGAGAGTGTGGAGGTCATAAATTGGTTTAAAGCCAAAGGCAAGGTCATAGAGGTATGTGTCGCTTGGCATTATGACAGCTTGTATTGTGGGTGAATCTAAGTCCTCACTGATGACGGATAAAACAATCAGATTTCCTCTGAGCGAGCCATTGATGAAGTGTATCAAGAAGCCAGAAAGGTGTTCATCTTGCCAGAGCCATTGAATCACCCCAACGTCGTGTTTATTCTGGGTGAGTCCTTATCTCTTAGTGTTACAGCTCCCTCAACTTCTAATGTTTTGTGCGTCCAATCGAAGGTGGCCCTGGGTCAGGTTAGTATCCCTGGCCATAGAACACACTATCTGCAAGTCGTCTTACCTTGACTAGGCAAAGGCACACAATGCTCTCGCCTGGCTAACGACTACCAGCTGAAACATATCTCCACCGGTGATTTATTGCGAAATGAGGTCGCTAAGGGTTCTGAAATTGGTCAATTTGTGCAGAAAATCATGATCGAGGGGGGAATGGTTCCAATGGTATGAAACTGACGTCAGATGTCTATACAGAGCATCTACCTAAACCTCATTTTTTCTTATAGAACGTAATGATGGGTCTGCTAGTCCAAGAGATAGAAGAAAACTTTGAAGCCAAAGGATTTCTTATAGGTGAGGATGTGACAGCTTTTGTTAAACGTCCAGT
>NW_015971550.1:630441-636814 GCF_000182565.1 Spizellomyces punctatus DAOM BR117
TCCTGTTGTTGAGTACTACAAGAGAAAGAATCGCTGCATTGAGGTATTCCAAGCAATAGTTCTATCGTCTTTTATCGTACTTAATTTGATTCATTCTAGATTTCATCCATACCACCAGTGGATGAAGTGTATGCGGAAGCTAGGAAACATTTTGAGGAAGAAATGTAGGGAGGGTAGACGATGGGGTAAAATATACCAGCTTTTGGATGTCGCTGCTTTGGTCATCATTGAAAGCCACGTGATTATGATGATAAATATATACCTGGGAGATGATAAGCTACTGGCGCAGTCTAGCGAGAAAGACGAACAAGCATCCAAATTGTCCACAGAAACGGTCAACGAACGAGATGGCAAGATACCGCTCTCGCTCACGTTCCCGTTCTCAGGACTCCAGAGACAAGGACGCCTCACCAGAGTATAAGCGACGAAAGCATGACGACGACGACCATGGCTCTCGTCGCAAGGAGCACAGGGACCGTTCAAGCAGAAAACATCGGTCAGAAAGGGACAGAGACAGCCGGCGGGATCGTAGCAAAGATCGAAGCAAAGACAAATCACGCAGTGAGAGATCTCGGCATTCCAAGTCCAAAGACGAGGATCGTGATGGCCATAAGGAGAAAGATCACCGCAGCGACAGAGAGCGGTCTGGGTCGGTGACACACCCTACGGTGGAATCCAGCACAAATGGCCAGACACGGACAGAACACACGGTAAGAACTGATGGGAAGGAGAGCCCAAAGCGCCTCAGCGATGCTATGGACATCGATACCGTGGACCACCGGCAGCAAAATAATGGTCAGATGCATACAACAGGGCAAAATGTCGCCGTGAAGACCGGGTCAGCTGTCAAGGTATGTACAGTTTGACATTACTCACTCCTTGGACAGTGGTATTTATGTGGCTTGCACGGCAGACCAACGAGTCAGGGAAAGACGAGAAACAGGTGCAGGTATGTGTTTCGATTGTGATTCATGTTCTCTCTCACGGGCCTCCATATCATGCGTAACCCCATCATTTCAGGAGCAACCTGCTACACCAGTAACTGATGCAGAAGAGAAGTTGCGACAGCGACGAGAGCGAATTGAACAGTGGCGACGGGAAAGAGCAGCAAAGGAAGCCGCAGAAAAAGGTGCCGAGGAGACCTCGACGGCGGAGGCGAGCCCGGTCTCGGTAAAGAAGGGAGACGGAGTAATTCCGGAGAAGGATGGCAATATAACTACCAAGTCGCGTGGTGCAGTCGCAACAGGTAAGATGACCTAAATGCAGCTCAATATGACCGGCAACCAACTGAGCTTTACTATTTTGGTCAGGCGGGCCAGCACCCACAACCACATCACCAAATCATGTGGTCCGGAAGAGAGAATCATCTATAGCCTTTGGTGCTTCTGGATCAAAGCCAGGTCCCAAGTCGGTTGCAAAGTTCGGGTTTGGTAAATCGGTGAAATCCGGAATATCTATCAAACCGACCGTTATAGCCCCCAAGCCATTAGCGATAAAGCCAAAGTCGGCCTTTAGCTTTGAAGCGGATGATGACGAGGCAGCAGTGTCTAGATTACCCAGTAAAAAGCTGCGGATGTTAGGCACAGACGATATGGAGGTGGATGCTGGCAAGGCCACCGAGAACGATGATGATCAGGATACTCTGGAAGCGTTTATGGAGGATGTAAACACTGAAGTTCAGAAGCTGAATGAGGATGACCAATTGGCGCAACAACAAAACGAACCTATGGACGTAAATGAAGCCAACGATCAAGAAGATGATCAAGAGGCCATGAGTGACGACCCTGATGATTTGATTGCAGCTGCTGCTAAAAAGCTGGCGGCGAAGCGCAAGGATTTGGCACCAGTCGATCATAGTACTCAACATTACGAGCCGTTCCGAAAAGATTTCTATATTGAACCACCTGAACTTGGGGATATGACTAATGAGGAAGTAGAACTAAAGCGAGCAGAACTAGATGGTATCAAGATTCGTGGAGTCAGGTGCCCCAAGCCAATTGAGAAGTGGACGCAGTTTGGTCTTCCAGGAGGAGTTGGTGAAGTGATAAGGAGGATTTTGAAGTATGACAGGCCCACACCAATTCAAGCGCAAGCTATACCGGCGGTTATGAGTGGGAGGGATGTCATTGGCATCGCCAAAACGGGATCGGGAAAGGTATGTATGTCTTGTCTACGTGTTGCATTGTTCATCTCATTAATGAACGACATGGTTGTAGACGATCGCTTTTCTGCTTCCAATGTTCCGACATATCAAAGATCAACGTCCTTTGGAAGCTCAAGAAGGACCAATCGCGCTTATCATGACCCCAACACGAGAGCTTGCAGTGCAAATCCACAAAGAATGCAAACATTTTGCTCGGGCACTGAATCTCCGTGCAGTTTGTTGTTATGGCGGTTCACCGATTAAAGACCAGATCGCGGAACTGAAAAGGGGAGCTGAAATTATCATCTGTACACCAGGAAGAATGATTGATTTGCTGTGCGCGAACAGCGGCAGAGTTACAAATCTAAAACGTGTTACCTACCTTGTCCTTGATGAAGCGGACCGTATGTTTGACATGGGATTCGAGCCTCAGGTCATGCGGATCGTTAACAACGTGCGCCCCGATAGGCAGACTATCCTGTTTTCAGCTACATTTCCGCGAAAAATGGAAGCGCTTGCTCGAAAGATTCTGCAAAAGCCACTGGAAATTACCGTCGGCGGCAGGAGTGTTGTGGCGTCCGATGTCACTCAAATTGTCGAGGTGTTACAGGACGATAATGCTAAATTCTTACGGTTGCTCGACATTCTTGGTCGCACATTCAATGAAGATCAGGATGCGAAAGTGTTGATTTTCACTGATCGGCAAGAAGCTGCGGACAACCTTCTCACCCTACTTCTTCGAAAGGGATATCCATGTCAGTCGCTTCACGGCGGAAAAGATCAAGCTGATAGGGATTCCACTATTTCCGATTTCAAAACAGGAAATACAAATATCTTGATTGCAACATCGGTGGCTGCTCGAGGTTTGGATGTCAAACAGCTGAAAGTCGTCATCAATTACGAATGTCCCAACCATATGGAAGATTATGTTCATCGTGTTGGACGCACAGGCCGTGCGGGGAACAAGGGTACAGCGTACACATTCATTACGCCTGATCAGGAGAAGTTTGCGGTGGATATTGTAAAGGCGTTGACTATGAGCGAGGTGCAAGTGCCAGAGGATTTGCAAAAGCTTGCAGACTCATTCATTCAGAAGGTGAAGACAGGCGCGGCGCAGTATTCTTCGTCTGGGTTTGGCGGGAAAGGTTTGGAAAAATTGGAAAAGGAGCGGGACATGGTGAAGAAGCTTCAAAAGAAAGCTCATGGTGCTGCTTTCGATGACGAAGATGATGAGGAAGATGAAGACGTCAAGTTCGAGGCAAAGGCAGTGCCAGCGGGGGCAGCTCCTCCACCAGTCGCTGGGGATAGTACAGCCACGACACCAGCTGCCAATGGAGGCGGTTTGGCATCGGCGGCGGTCAAAGCTGCACAAGAGGCAGCCGCAAAAGTTAATGCCGCTGTGGGTGCGTCCGGAGCAGCCAGAGCTCGCGACATTATTGCGGAAATCAATGCAAAATTCAAGGATGCGGCTGCAGGAGTCGGCGGCGAGGACAAGAAGCAAGCATCAGAGGCTGCATATGCATATGAGATTGAAATCAACGACTATCCGCAAAAGGCACGTTGGCGCGTTACAAACAAGGAGCAAATTTCACAAATCACCGAGCTCAGTGGTGCAGCCATTACAACAAGAGGCACCTACTTTCCTCCCGGCAAGCAACCTGGACTTGGAGAACGCAAGTTGTACTTGGTAAGTCAATTCTGTTGCATCCTCAAACACTGCCGATATGAATCTGACAAGATACTCTATAGTTTATTGAAGGTGATACGCAGATCGTCATTGATAAAGCAAAGGCTGAAATCAAACGTATCATTACGGAGGCTACCATCTCCAGTATGGAGAGCGAGGCTGCGGGTGGTGCTCGCTACTCAGTTCTGTGATGTAACCTGCTCGACGCGGTGTGACGTCGCATGTAGATAAGTTTAGATTGCACCTGCATATATGGAAAACACGATGTTTTGTGTGTACTTTATTACTACAGAAGGAAATATCGTCTAGTTAATCAATTGTCTACGACTGCCGCAGGAAAGGTTCTGTAGACAGCGACAACCATGCAGGTTCAGTTGACCTAATCAGAGTCTGTAGATTGGAGAGACTCCATAAGAGGGGGCAAACCCACGCCAGCTGTTGAAGAAAATGCGGCCATTCATGGAATTCCGGAAGAAGACCCGCATGTTACCATGGTCCTCCATGGCCACGAGCTGCCCCCGAGCTACGCGGACATTGACAAGCCACATGGTCCGGATGGACAAGCCTACCACTCCCTCTCGCGACGTGCTAGATACGTGCGCCGTTTGTACCTTGCACTTCATGGAAGTCTCCCGCCCTCTGTGCCGACCATATATATAGCTCCCGATGACGTTGTTTGTGTTGTTACCCTTGTTTGTTTGTGACTGGGTTTTCCAAAACTTCCCACGGTTTCTCTCACATCGCCCGTCGACCGTGTACTTCAGTGATGGACAGATCAATCGCGAGACACGCACCCAGTCTCAACCGTCGATATTAGGCCCGGCTGCTGATTTCCTAATCAGCCAGTGGTGCACGTCCGCATCGCCAAATGGGGTAAGGGAGCCCCACCGCGCGTAATTGGGAAGGATTTCGATTGCTCCTTCCCTGTGGTCGGACCAGCCGTGGGCGATGACCCAGTGCCATGTCTATCCTGCGTTCCGCCAGCACGATTCTAATTCACGTCGCTCGTGCTCATAGCTGCCTGCGTTCTGTTGTTGTTTATCTGCTCGGACGGCCGGTGTGAGCGGAGAACTTCCACCACACCACGATGGCAAACCATCCAAGGAGTCCCCCCATCGCGAGCAGCATCAAAACGCACCTCCTTGCTGACGCCGCCGTCGGTGCCGTGGATGCGTAGAAGGCCACCCCGACTTGTCGGCATACCTGTTGTCGCAGCAGGTAGACACGCGCGCCAACTTGCCGTCACCCTCTTATGCCCTGCTTGGAAGCAAGCAGAATCGCAGCAGGATTGACCGAGTGTATTCCGGTCGCTAGTGGCTGTCGGGTGCCGATGGTGGGCTTGCAATGATGCGTTGGTAAATGCCTGCCCTGGCGAACTAGTCTTCCACAGGAGCTCTTACTTCCTTTTTGGCCAAATCATCGCACTCATGGCGCTGATGGCTGACGCGTATTCTTTGCCTGTTTTGTAGTCGTCGAAGCGGATCTGGCTCCAATGGTGTTCCACACTCTGGGGAGGAGCGCTGAGGCAGTCAATGAGATTTATTGCAACCGGCGTTTGGTAGCGCAAGACTTGCGGCATCGCTTGGAGTCACAGCCGCGAGTGGAGTTACAAGCGGACGTGTAGCTGCATTACGTGAAACTAAAGCAGCGCGTGGAGTCACAGCGGCGCGAGGAGTTACAACTGGGCGGCGTGTTGCTGCACCTCGTGGAACTACAGCAGCGCGCGGAGTCACAGCCGAGGGAGGAGCTGCAGGTGTGCGTGCAGCTGCACCGCGTCCCTGAGCATTTTGACATCCCCGGCATGACGCAGTCATGCCGGGGAAGTCAAAATGCATCCGAATTCTATACAGCTGCACCTTTACGGAGCCCCAGAGGTTAATAGGGCTCTTCTTTCTAAAAAATACATGAAGTGAAAGACCAAAAACGGAAGAGAATTTCGATTGAAGAATTGAACTGATCATTAGGATTTGATGTTCGTTTCATTTATCCGCTATCCTTGTTTACAAAGTCAACCCTAAGGTTGCAACTGCGAGGTCTAACTTTCCATTCAATAATCCTCAGAGCGCTGAAGTGCGTCAAAACTAGACCGCGAGTTCTTGTTGAGAAGGATTTTATGAAAGATGGTGTATTACGTGATAGACATGACTACTCCTGTCCTCCTTATCAAGGAGTTGGTGACTCAGCCGCAGTCACACACGGTGGCGTGACTTGCACCTGACTGATCATGTGACTGGTCATCTGACCCAGATCACAACAAAGGACGCCGCACCTCCCCCACATTCAACAGTTCTGACTTCCTTGACCTGCGATCCTATCCGGAAAATGTCCAAAGATATCGCGAAGCATAACCTCAGATATGATAAGGTGGTACATTTCACCCTGCCAATGGAAATTCACGTGAATTCCGTTTCACTTGCCGGGCTGCTTGGAATTGGCATCCTGCTTTCGAGAAAAGGAACACGATTGCACCGCAAAATGGGTCGTGTCTGGGCTGGTCTAACGACATCTGGAACGGTATCCAGTTTCTTTGTCACGGAGTTCGC
>NW_015971551.1:0-23235 GCF_000182565.1 Spizellomyces punctatus DAOM BR117
CCCGGTCCTCAACATCAACTTCATGCACGACTTGAACCCGCACCGTCTTGTCAGGTAAAGGTGATGAAAAGACATCTGTTAGAGCTTCCAGGGAGCCGTCCTTGCTGCAACCTTCCTGCGCATCGTCGCCATCGCCGAAAAGTAACCTGGCAAGCGTGCTAGTGACATTTAACGTGGAACACGGAAAGTTCGGTAGTCGTTCCTTCGCCGCCAAGGACGCCGGCACAGTGTCAGCTGACCTCTTCACCAAAGTTGCCTTTCCTGCCGTCAAATGCCTTTCCCACTCCTCTTCTCCAACCGCTCTCCTCACTTCCTCCATCCGATGCTCCAACTCTGCTAGTCTCGGACACCCTTCCGCGATTAGCATTCCATGATACTCCAGCGCCTTTTCCCACCGTTTCCACCGGATAAACCCACGAATAATAGAATTATACGTATGTACATTAGGCAAAAGCCCGTGTTGCCGTGTCATGCGAAAATAGGACTCTGCCTGCTCAAAGTTCCCTTCCCAGGCATGCACTCGTATGATTCGTCCGTATGCATAAACAGTCGGCTTTATGTTGGTTGCTCGCATCCGATCAAAAACCGCTTGCGTCATAGGCAGTTCTCCAAATTGACCCTGCGGGGCTGTTAGCTCACTAAAGATGCGTGAGTTCGGTTCCACGTTGTGCCGCGTCATATCGTCGAATATTTGTTTGATATCAGAGACATCTGCGTCATCTTGAATGGTGGCCACCAACAGGATGCGAAAGCATTCTTCATCTGGCGTCACCCCAGTTGCTTGGAGATCCGCCCACAGTTGGCGTACAACGGACACATCGTGAATAAATAATGACATAAGTTGGGTATACGCCGCTGCATCAGGTTTGACCCCATTTGTTCGCATCTCAACAAAAACTTTCAGGGCGGTCTCCGGATCTTTAAGGCGGGCGAAGGAGGCAAGAAATGCAGAAAGCACGTGCGAGTCCGGTCGAATACCAGCTGCGCGGATATTACGCAGGCCGGTGCTCCGAAGCATCTCACGGTATGCACGAGAGGCAGTGTCGAAGTCGTTACGTCGTAGATAGCCGTCGATCAATTTTGTCATCATATACCTATCGGGCTTTACGTCGTCCCGCGCCATTTCCCTGATCATTTCTTCAGCAGAGATTTCATCACGCTCAATGAGATAGCCACGGATCAAGGATCCGTATATTGATGGGTCAGGTTGAATCTTCCGCGCTACCATGGCATTGTACAGTGTGCGCGCCTCCACTAGCCGACCTACACCGACAAAGTAGTCGATGGCAACCGAGGCAAATACCATGTCCACTTCCTGCTTTTCGTCGTTGAAAATGGATTCGAAGGTAGGGAATACGTCGTTCGTTGTATTTCCCCTTGCTAGTTTGTTGTGCAAGAGGATAGTAACGGTCGCGACATTCGGCTTGAACTCATTGTCTTTCATCCGCTTTAACCAATTCTGAACACCCTGCCCTCGTTTTAAGTGAGCATTGATAATGGAATTGAAAACTGCGACAGTGGGCTGAATTCCTTGATTTAACATTTCTTCATAGAGCTGACAGGCAATTAGCGGGTTCCTATTCCGAGAAGCAAGCGCAATCAGCTGCTGGTAGATCGACAAGTCGGGTATAATGCCGAGGGAGGGTAACATTCGATATAGGTGTAGAGCACCGGCAATGTCACCTTCGGCAGCATGAGCTTTTAGGAATTGACACACCACTCTCGTATCGATAAGTGCACTTTGTTGCCGCATTTCTGCGACCACCCAATCCATGCCTCTCCGATCTCGAGACGCGACGGCTCTTTCATAAAACAAAATCCAGGTATCCATATTTGGCTCGCCATATCTCCTACTGCCCAGCCGTCTGCAAAGCCTGTGGGTCTTGTCCAGGTCTTGTCCTAGGCGCCATAGGTACAACCAAACAATTACGTTCCATTCGTCGGCATTCGGCTTCAGTCCAGCTGCCTTCATCCAGCGAATTAGTTTATAAATTAGCTTCAGCGCCTTATGCGGACTAGGCAGTCTTCGCAATGCATTGATCACAGCACGGATCTCTTCACGGGTCAGCAATTCCAGAATTAGACCGAGATTCGTCATTTGGTCCGCACCGTACCGAGACCCATGTACGAGAAGCCACCATACCCTGCTTGCATCGACATGAGTTAAATCTCTAAGGTGCGCTCGAAGCTCCTCGACTATTTCATGGACCAAAAGTGCCTTCCCACTACCTCCCTCGTGCTTCACCGACATACGTTCTCCACTCTCATCGACCCCGCCGCCATTCCTTCCCAGACTTACACAATGCTCGCGGCTTTCATGAGCAAAGTGGTTACTGTGAAAGGAACACGTAACACTATCTGTACCCACAACGCAAGCCAGTTCGCCAGCTATTCCTATGTGAACATGCCGCACTCTGCCGTGATGATGAAGCTCCTCCTTCCTTTGAGCCACAGTGTCTTGTCGACCCCGCCCTTGGCTTTGCACATGGCCATGTTTTTGCATTGTCTTCCGCTGACGTTCGCAAGGTTGCCTTCCGGAGGACGACATTTGCCTCCATTTCAAACATTGTCCCCCAATTATCGCAACGCGGCCGCTTCGGGTGAGATATGGGTATCGTTGACGCATAGACGGACATAGCGAGAAGCTGCTGTTGAGAGTAAAGATGTTGGTAAGGCTTTCGAATGTTGCTAGCGGCAGCAGGCGGTACGTGGCCGCGAAGCTCATCAATCGCAAATGTATGGTCGGTACTGTCGTTTAGCGCGTGCTTTACTGGCGGCAAAGGGACTGGAAGGAGAGAAAGGCCGCAAGACGGGCAAGTCCTTTGTGAGCGCATCAGGATGCGGTTAGGTGCTAGCGGGGCGAGTGTTGCGGCGAGAGCTCCCCTGTTTACACAATGCGCAAAGAGAAAGACAACTCCGCCAAGAACCCTAAAGACGCAAATGTGCACAACCCTATTTCCCTAGCCGACACCAAACCTCAGGTCAGAGGAGCGCTAATAGCGATGACACAATTTACTTGGTGCCCAATGCTTTCTCCCCTTTGCCCGCGTTTCTCCAGATCCATTTCGCTCGGGCGATTCCGACTGTCATAGAAAATGCACGTGATTATATTGTTGCTATAGCAATGGTAAGCCCAGTCGCTTGTTTTTGCTCTGCAGCAAACTGCTGGAGGAGAGCAGCAGCGGGTAGGCGAGCAATGCACCGGCTCCGCAGGTATTTGCGCAAAAGGCGATTACTGGCAAGGAATCAGTTTCTTTTCTCGCATTGTTTATTCAGTACAATGTTGCTTCTGCAGCCAAAATAAATATTCATTTCCTTCTGTTCTCTTCAATTAAGCGAATAGCTTCTGCAAAATGATATTCTAATACTCTTGTCTTCTCTTTCATCAAGAACGACAATCCGTGTAAATTCGTCCAGTCTGTCTCGTAATAGGAGCCTCCTCGACTGTGACTGATGTGTTTACCATTTGATGACCACACAGTTCGATGATCGTAATATCTTCTCCATACAGATTGGACTATCATATTCTGATTGCTGTACGGAACGTAAAATGCAGCCGGGTCTTCCTGCGTTGTCAACTCCAGCAGCTCTTTCGTATACTCATCAGGCCATATACTAAGTGCCAGGGTTTGGAATGCGACGTTTACTGGGTTGCAATTGTGAGCACCTTCTGTCTCTCCAAAACAAGATGGATGGGAACACACCTAATTGCCGCATCTCCTTACTTGCGGTTTCCATAACCCGTAGAGTGTGCACGTTACAAAAGTTCAGAATGTGGATGATAATCTCATTTGGCAAGCGTTGACCGCTGTTCAGTGTCATTTTGCATAACGAACGTGAACCCATCAGATCGCATAGACATATAATGCTTTTAATCTTTTTGCCTGTTTCATCCGTGTGTTCCAACCGAGTCACTCCCCAGTATGAGAACTAAAGTCACCAAAGATTAGAATTGACCCATTTGAAGGACTAGATGCCAATCCTAATTATTAAAGTAAGTAAAAGAAAGTATGTGCAATAAATCACTCCTAGTTAACACGGTAACAAATACTAATAAATGAGTTAGGATTAAACATCGGCATTGGACATTTTTTTGACCATATTTGCAGGACAAATTCAACATCTCTAAATCATCAGCTAGTAGCCCCATTCTTAATGGAACTACCACTGAAATCTTGCGAATTTTGGAAGGTAGTAAAACATTGGCCGCCTAGGTAAAGTAAATCATTATAGTACAATCAATATAAAGAAAAAGTCTCAAATTTGGTCCTCTATAGTCCTCGATAGCGTCGATGCGACATGCAAAGAGTAATAAGATGCACCGAATAATCATGACAATGAAGAAAAGGATGATCAGTATGTGATAGCAGAGTGGGGAATAAAACCCGATGAACCACGCCGCAGCTGGCACTCGGCTGGGAATGATATTACTTCATGGAAGGGCAGGATCTACCGGTTTGAAGAATACTTCAAATATCTGGCGATGGGAGGACCCTCATGTTGTTCCAATCACCCCAGACCAGTCAAGTCAGAATATCTGCTTAGCAAGATCCCATGCAAATAGATGATTAGAGAACCTGTGTGGCAGAAGAGCGATGTTGGCTCAGAGTCTGAAAAATCCGGGACTTTGCCCAGGTGCCTTTGACAGTTTTCCAGAGGCCGTGCGGACAGTGGTTAAACCCCAGCACTGCAGCTGGAGCCCATCGTACTCAAGGTGAGCTGGCGTTCCCACCAAAGTTGATGGCTGCAAGCAATCTTGAGAGTAGCCCATCGCCCAACCATGTTGAACCACTTTGATGATAGCAGACTTTACGAGAATACTTTAGGAGCATCACAAGAGTGAGATTTCCGAGACCCAAGGCAGCTTAACGGGCTCTTTGTACGGTCATGTGACCATGTGCTTATGTCACTTCCGCAGATGAACCGATCACTGTTTTCCACCGATCTCCCTTCTGACTGCCGCCACCTCATTCCATATGTGCTCAGCTATTGTCCGCAAACATATACGTATCAGTGACTTGATGCAGTGCGGTGGAGTGAAAAGAATAGGGCAATGGTGTTACTTGAGAGTTCTCACGGAGCGCGTGAGGGTGTGCATCCGCCGGGTGGTCATCATGTAGAAAATGTCATGAATGTGTTCTAATCTGTTCCTACGCTACATATAAGCTTGATACAATTCCATCCACTCGCAAACAACTCATTCTAGTGTGGAAATAAATACGCTGGCTACTCTGGGTTTCAGGTGTCAGAAAAATCAGAATGGGGGAATAATCTTGCCGGCTATCCTCCAATCCTCATCCAACTCAGGATTATCCAACCATCGCTCCATCACAATATACTCGGTGACATTCTTGATATCGTTCGGGTTGCCACCTACTAAGACATTATTCTTGTTGTAAAACGCCACAGACTAGAGAAGAAGAAGCATCTCGTTTAGCTGACAGTGGAGTAACCTACCAATCAAACGAAGTTACCTGCTTCAAAGAGACTTTGACAGTGACTTGGGCTAGATGGTACTGTGGTCCACCCTTCTCAAACTGCACTTTGACGGCTGCAATGTGCACGGTAGTTGGGTGTTCAAACTGACCGTGTGATTTCCATTCGTATCTGCCCACCCTACTAGCGGCTTTCATGTCTGCATTCAAGTTCTAGTACAACATCATTTACGGTTCAGTGATTCAATATCTTTTGAGTCAATGAGGACGTTACACTTACAGCAAGCATGCTGTCCGTGACAAAACACCGCAATTCATCCTTGTCTCCTCTGTCAAGTAGTAAATGAGCCCTCCAAACGTCAAAAAAAAACGTGGGTTCAAGTATATACGCACTTGGCAAAAGCATGATTCATTGCAGTATACAATTCTTGGGCCTCATACGCAAAAGGTTTAGGTTTCCATCCCTTAATGTGCGTTCTCACTCGCCACGCACTAACAACGTCAAAGATATAAGAATCTTCCGCACCCAAAAACAGATCTGAATTGCTTATACCCACGAGATGAAAGATATAAATAGGGCTCGCAGCCGCCGTTTTGCATACTCCTTGCCTTCCTCTGACAGAAGAGGAGGCCTTTTTCCGGATGGGTAGGGTACAAACGGGTCTGAAGGGCACATGTCAAAAACGACACCTAAGCGACGGGACCGTAAATATCAACGTGTCAACTACCAGCGATATTCAAATCAACAGGTCGTCCACGCATAAGCTGTTGCTTTGCACTAGCGAATCTCAAGCCCAGTGGATGAAGAGAGGGTCCCAAAGTAGCCTGGGTTGTTGTTCGGTTCGCCTGAATCTTGCGTCTTACGTCGCTGGATGGGAAGTGTTGGATGTGGAGGTTACGTGCGGCAGGAAGTAGCGGCCGGAATGGATGAGACGGTACATTCCTGCCAAGTAAAGCATGACTGAGGCATCGCGGGGATATCCATATGTTCCGACGCAACATGGTGAACAATCGTAGATCACTCAAGCTGAGAGGTCATTTCCAGCTGCTAAACTTGGTTCGGCGCGTTGCCAGGGCAACTAGCAGACAGGGACATTGTCGGGTTGGTCGTTTGGTTCGGCTCGTTCATTGCCGTCCCAAGAGTGCAAATGGAGACGATCCCAAGGGGTGTTGCCGAGGTTATCCCGTAGTATCAGCATCACATACTCTAACAAGCTCCTCAGGGGTGCTAGCTTATATCATGATAAATTTCGTGGACTCTTTCTTCTGCTTCACAAGTAGTGATGCCGTAGGCTGAGCCGAGCCATTTCCTCAGCTTGGCTCCAGATCCGTACTTTTGACGGCTTCGGCTTCAGCTTGGCTCCATAAGGTCAAGCCATGAACCGAGCCAGCCAGCCGTTGCATCACAACTCTGGCTATCAGCAAAGTCATTCCTGTTTGCATCTTTCAAATCCTGACCTAATCAGTCACGTGCCAACGCGTTGCTTGCGCGCAGCATCCAAGGTCCAACGTTCTCCGCGTGCGCGAAAGTGCACATCCCCCTAAAAAGCAACACAATATAAAGACTAACGGAGGCAGAATAGCCAAGTGGTTAAGCCGCAGACATGCGAACTCAACTATCCAGTGTTCGAATCCCGGGACAGGAGGACAAAGACTGATTGCTTGCGATAGTCGAGTGGGTCCCAATGAAGCTTTAAGAGCTGAGGGAGGGCTTTGGACAGGTAAGTTAATCAACAGGTAGGTTATTCTTTTGGATCAACCTAATAAATGAGGGGTACTTACAAGTAGACTCTTTGCTTTCTGGTTGAATTATATTTCCTCACAAACTCGTTCACCACTGTGTATTTTCAAATCACAAGTACAGACCAGGTCGACACTGCAACCAACTTGGCAACTCGATTGAGCCCCACAGACTATGGCTCATCGTTCTTGTAAGCTTTTATTCGATCCTGCTTTCAAGGCCATGTCCTGAGGTTCTATCACAGTCCCTATGTCTACTTGTTGTTGTCGACGGCAGCTGCAGATGGCTGAATCATGGGTCAAGTCGAAGTCGTAAATGTTCCAAAAACTACTTTGCTTTCCAATGATATTTGGCCTCTCATTATGAAGGAAAACATGTCAAGACCGCACGTATATGGAGAGATTATCGCCCAGATCACCAAAGAATTTGATCAATGTAATGCAGCGCGAAGATGATGAAGCGAAGCATAAGCACAGGAAGATAAATGTCTTTAGAGCTGGTCGACAAAGCATACATAGTAGCTGATAGTTTGCAAGCATTGACGCAACCGTCAACGATGCTGTTTGTTGACCTTCATACGACTCACGTGTCAAATCGGCGATTAGCACAGCATTAAACCAACTGTTCCTCCACAACCCCATCTTGACATTGAACTTGCACAACAGCCATGCTCCTTCAAGACGTCTGCCTATCGGCTCTCAAGATATGGTGGTTCTCATCCTCACTTTCCCTGCGCCCCCCTACACCCACACCTACACCTCATCTTGCTTTAAATATTGTCTTGCTCGCTTGGGCCTGCGCATCCTGGTCAAAGGCTTCGCTGCTCCTCCAACAACGCGGTTGGGGTTCTGCAGAGGATGAACGAAGAGTGCTTGCTTGCTGGCACCTCGTCGTCGCGTACGGAGTTGTCTGGGGAGTCAACGGCGTAAGAATACCGGACGGTGGAAGGAAAGGCTTCATACCCGTTCTCGTCGGTGGGACGTTTGTGACTGTTGCGCTTGACGAGTTGATGTACCTGATACTCTCGCATACGGTATTGGGGCCAGTTGTTATGACAATACGAGGGTACAGCCCTCCGCCTGATGCCCATGATGAAGATTGCGTCGTTTGCTTGGGTGTTGGACTGAACGACGAAAATACGACCGGCGCGCCCACCTTTGGAGCCTTACAAAGCTTCTGTAAAATTCATGCACACGTAGCACATATAGAATGCATGAGCAAATGGTTTAGGATGCGGAGATTCGGGAGGCGCTGTCCCGTTTGCCGAAGACCTCTACAGGTCATTGTTGTCGATGATCGGATGTTGATCAGGGAATTGGGTTGGTGGAAAGGAGCGCGAAAAGTCATAAAAGTTAGATGGAACTGGGGAATAGTTTTGGCAAGAGCCGGGGTTACGATTGGCTGTGTAATGGGTGTGCTGGCGGTTGTGCTGGCAAGAGCGCGGTGGATGAAGCAACGGACAAAACGTCTGTGAATTGCTATTTGTCTATGTATATATAGCTGTACATATATGTACTGTTTTGATCTCCCTCTTGTAAATACCGATCATTGTGTAATCTGTGCACCAAACTCTCATGGCAACGCTCCTATGTCGGTAATTCGGCAGCAATACTTTTCAAACATCGGTAAAGAGGGCCCACAGTCCCTTGAGATACTGTACTATCTCATCTGCGCCTAGTTTCGACTCTCCGTACACCCGATCGACAAAAGTGATTGGCACCTCACCGATGGAGTAATGGAACTGACGTGCGCGGACCATCATCTCCATCTGAAAGACGTAACCCTTCGATTTGGTCACTGAAATGAGGTTTTTCAAAACATCCGTTTTATAGAGTCTAATTTGAATGAGCGTGAGTGCCGACTGACCGCCGTGGAAACGGTGCCTCTTACCGAAAACTGCCCGTCAAATCACTGACCCCGGGATTGAGTAGCACGTCAGCCAGATAGTTGGCCACCCTCGATGTCAGTTTCCGACGGAGGTCCCATCCATGTACTCCTCCTCCGCTACGGTATCTTGTTCCTGTGACAACATCGTAATTGTACTTTGCTTGTAACCTTAGCGAAAAGGAAAAATGGGCAAACATGAGTTTTCCTGGATTCACAAACTGGGCAGTACGATTCCCTACCTCACAAATTCCGGAATGAATTTGGGCTGTAGATGCCACAGAATGGTTAAAGTTGTCACTTCCTCACTGGCTGCGTATCTAACCTACGTGATGTGACATATCCGCATCCATAATAAAAATGTAATCGCCAGTCGAATGTTGTATACCATGCACGTATGCGGTACCTGTGATTTGGATGTTAACGTATGACCACTGGCAGAACAATCATTATCAAAACACACACTATTCACATACCCAATCCCAATTTTCCCGCTCGCGGCCGCAGAACCTGTCAGCAACGTCGACATTGACAGTAAGGGTGAGGCGTTCTAGCAACAAGACACGACAGCTACGTTTCACGCACAATATGGTCCTCCCCATAAACTTTCTGCAACTGTTTGGCCACTTCCAAAGTACCATCTGGAGACGCGTCATCGATAACAATGATCTCGTATTTCAGCTGTCTACATTGCAGGGAGTTAGCTTGGTGTTCAGCGAGTGCGTGTTTAGGGCAAGACTTACGCGTCAGTGAACGCTTTCACCAAGAGCCATGTTATTATAGGGAGGTTCTGGCGCTCGTTGTACGTAGGAAGAAGTACAGAATACTTTGGGCTGTGCATGGTGGGTGAAAAGTAGGGAAATAATGAGGCAATAATGAAGTGTTTGGGCGAGAAGGTTGCTTCGGCGGGACCGCTGGACGTGTGCTGCGCGTAAGCATTATTGTTGTCATGGCGACACGTCGGTGACTCACCAACCATCTTTCAACTTCCTCCTCTGGCGAATCCTTGCCTTGGTTGCATGTCGCCATGCTTCGACAGTGCACAAGGCCTATACCTCGGTGGCGGACTGTATCTAACGTTCTATATGCTAGATGTCGTACTACCGCGCCTTGTCAGCCGATATCTCCCGTAAGTGCGAGGACTGGATGGGTCGGCTGTTTATATTCGACAGCGGCCGCTTCCCAAAGCCAGCCGACGACCGATGGTAGGAGCTTCTCTACTTACCCGTTATCAGGGCATCTGCTAACAACTACTGCCTACCCAGGACACATTGAGATCCTTGGCCGCCTTCATCCAACAGACTCGGCGACAAATGTATCACCAACCATCGTATCCAAAACCACACGACGACTCCATCTGCAACGCAATCATCCCATCAACATTCTCAAACGCCGCATTGAAAGCCATTTTAGGGACTATGCTGTCATGGACTCAATGGACCCAGTAGTAACAGTTCATCAAAATTTTGACTCTCTCCTCTTTACGCCCGACCATCCGGGTCGTGCCGCCACCGATACGTACTACGTCAATACAAACACAGTCCTTCGCACTCATACAAGTGCCCATCAATCCGATGTACTAAAAACACGAAAGGCTGACGGGTACCTCCTTACAGCCGATGTCTACAGAAGGGACGAGATTGATGTGAGCCATTACCCAGTGTTTCATCAAATGGAGGGAATCCGGACATTTGACAAGAAAAAAATTGAGGAGGAAGCGAAGGTGGATTCAGAGACAAGCGCAATACAAGGTGCTGTACTTTCAGAGTCAAATCCTATTCAGCCTGCACATACTACTCGCGAGGCACAGTTGGTGGACCTGCATTTACGGCATTCGTTGGAGGGGATGGTGAGGGATTTATTTAGAGAGGAGAAAGATTTGCAGATCAGGTGGATTGAAGCGTACTTTCCCTTTACGAGTCCGAGCTGGGAGATGGAAGTGTTTTATAGAGGAAACTGGCTGGAACTGTTGGGTTGCGGTGTCATGCAGCAAGAGATTTTGGATAAATCAGGTGCGCTTCCAAGTGTTCGCCAATCGTTAGGCAATGACTGAACCGATGATCACAAAACAGGCAACTCTGACCGTATTGGTTGGGCCTTTGGACTCGGTCTCGAACGTATCGCCATGGTCATGTTCGACATTCCCGATATTCGACTTTTCTGGTCAACCGATGATCGCTTCATTTCCCAATTCTCATCGGGCCAAATCGTCAAATTCCAACCCTTTTCCAAATACCCTGCGTGCTATAAAGATATCTCGTTCTGGTGTTCGGAAACGTTTCATGACAATGATTTTGCGGAAGTTGTTCGCGATGTTGCTGGGGATTTAGCGGAAAATGTCGAGTTGGTGCGTGTGATATTTGGCCTGTGAGGAATTAGATCCCCCTTGGGCATCGACTGAGCTATGGATTTTCTTAGATTGATCAATTCCAACATCCCAAAACTAAACGGACGAGCCGATGTTTTCGGATCAACTATCGGTCCATGGACAGGTGCGTTGACCTGCCATTGATAACCACCTTGATTGTGCTATTTGTAATAAAGTGGCTGGATGCAGGACATTCACTAATGAAGAGGTGGATCGCATACAAGACCAAGTCCGCCAGGTTACCAAGGAACGATTGGGAGTGGAGTTGCGGTGATGGAAACATAGTGTGTGGGAAAATAGAAATGTCAGTGCCACGGAGCATTGCAGCCAGTTGAATTAACCACATTTATTGTGAACCTCACGAAGATAAACCAAAAAACGGGTCCAATACGTGCGGCAACGAATGGATTGAATATTCTGCAGTTGCTCCACCATTGAAAAACAGGTCCAATGCGCAGTTGTCATATTTCTATATAAACCCGCCTTCTCTGCCCATTTCCCAGGTTTTCATCCATTTTTCTATTCCAATCATCATGCCGCCAAAGAAAAAGCAAAAGCTTGAAAAACTTGACAAACCCACCTTACATACCTGCAACAAAACTTTTTGCAAAAGCTTTCCTGCCAAATGAGATCTACCACCAACGGCTGCTAGATTACATTGCCATCATCCATCAACTCACCGACCACACTTCCCACGTGCTGAAATTCTACATCCTATCTGCACCAACCTTTCCCACAGTAAATGAAGATACAATCGAAGCCATCCTGTATCTTCTCAACAAGGGGGAGGCTTGGCATCCAAGAAAGGAAGCAAAGAAGGCATGGCGGGATTGTTTGCTGCCATATGTTCAATGGTACTGCCACATCATCAGCTTCGTTCATCCAAATCTATGAGGCGAGCAGCAGTCAATCAATTACCTGACAGCAAGTATGATGATGAACCTGAAAGTCAATGTTCAAGAGCATTTCATGCAGATGCTCCTTCGATATATCAATCTGCCGCTCGACGTGAAGGGACAGAAGCAGCAACTGCCACTGAAAAGTGATGTGCGGAAAGCTTTCTTTACTCAGCTTCACTACTTAAAGTCAGTTTTTCTTTTTGATATCATGCCCGAGTCGCTGGATTTAACACCACTGGAGAGCAAGGTTCTTGAAGAGATTTGGTTGCTCAATCTGCCTTTTCTTGTTGACAATCCACTCACCTACGCAGTTGTTGTGAATCCAATTGTAACGGATTTTTTGTAGGTAGACTACGGTAAAGACAACTTGGGTCTCCTAGCAGGTTATGTGGGTGTCCATACTAGGAATCGTAGTCTCCGAATCCTTTCTTTGGGCGTCAGTAGCGAATTGGGGGCAAGAGGCAAGGAGAGTCAGTTAGTTGTGAACCGAGCAGGATTTAGAGGCTTCAGTGTGGGTGATCAGGCCGTTGAAGTGCTCTGTTAGGTTCCTGGTAACCTAAGATTGGAGTTGAGAAGCTAGTTGTGGGGATTTAGTGTCGCTATGGCTTCTGCCTGCCAACTTATTTTATTGAATTCGTCTTTTTATACAAGAATATGCTACAGTAATGTCTACACTAGTTTCCGTAGCCTTCATTAGGGTGGCGGCGTCCAATCTTCCCATCTCGGACCATTGCCATGATCAATCATGGCTGCGTAATGTATCCTTCATGCTGCACTGGTGTAGCCCAGAACTGAGCTTGATCTTAGGGGTTTCGAAGCTTAGGTTACAATTGCAGAAACCTCAATCATGGTCACCTGATGCCTTTGAGCGAACCGGTTTATCAGAGTCATTCGCTACATCCCCCCTTCGAAAAAGAAGGTTCAGCGACTCGTATGTGAGTGCCCGAACCTCGCTTCTACCATGATGCAACTGGATAGTCATCGTCAGCTTCAAAGCTGTCTTCATTGATCATCCAGATTATGGTAGCATGCCCCATGACATTTGCACAGAACCAAATTTGGTCAGTGGCTTCCGGAGCTGGGGTTCCAGGGGTCTTGGAACCGTTGGCTTGGGTTACATAAAGGGCTGTGAATGTCTCCGCGGCCCTTTTCAAGTTAACTGCTCGAAAGTGGTAATAGGCATGCTCCCGATGTTTGGGACGGAGCTGCTCTTCTGTGGTTTCAGCTGCGTTGGCTAGCTTTAGCAATACTGCTCTCGTGGCTTCGATGGCTATCTCCATGAAATCATGGGCTTCACGATTGGGCCAGAGGGTGAAGCGGGTCATTTTGGGGTTTCCAGCCACATGTTGAGGGACTCCAGCGTCAAGCCAGGCAGTGCAGGGTACGTCCTGTAATCTCTTCCCCATCTTTTTTGCATCAGCGATGATACCGACAGCTGCTTGACCGCCATCGGAAGCCCTACTGTAGGGCTCTGCTATATGCATTGTGAGGGGCTGGCTCATGGCATACGGCTTCGAAGCCCCGTCTACCACCCAATCTTCACCACGATAGTGTTTGAGGGGTTTGTTTGGGTCTTTGAACAACTCACGAATCCAAACTTCAACCCAGGTGGCCATAGCTGCCCCGAGCCACTCGATAGAGTTCTCGGCTCCGAAGGCATTGCTTCCTTCTGCCCAGGGGTAGCCTTCCTCAAGGGTAGAGAGGATACTGACTCCTCATTGTCCTCGGATATTGGTGGTCATGGTGTCGGAAATGAAAGTTTGTGTTTTGGTGTCAATAGAAAAGGTTTGCAAAGCAGAGTAGGTCTGTAAGGGAGATAGGTCATAGGTAGTTGAAGAAGAAAAAAGAGGGGGAGCATGCAGGGGTGTCCTTTTAAGGTCGTCGCCAGCTGATTTTGACAGCTTGGATGCACATAAGTGTGATCGGGAGGCTTGGTGTGGCATTCTCGACTGGTGAGGTAAGCCATGCAAAACTGGTTTTCTTTCTGGTGAGAGGGCATGATTATCATGTGAGCTATTGTCTGGATAAACCGCGAAGCATTGGTGGTCAGAAGCATAAGCCATATCTTCTGGGGCATCGCCTTCAAGGCTGACTACCAAAGAGTCCTCTACTAGTGTGCTAGTGGGAGCTCTGGATCTCCAGTACTCTTCTAAGGCTTCAGAAGCCTCTGTTAGGTCTTCCTCTGATTCCCATGTATCCTCATGGGGTGGATATCCGGCCCAACATATTCAAAATTGACACTTTCCGTGCCTGGTTCAATGGTCTACTATCGCTGCTACAGTGCAAAATAAGCCAATGGCAATTGCTTCCACTTCGAACTCGCCTTCTGAAGCATCGGAATCCTCCGTTTGAGCTTCCGCAACCTTTCCCTCAGTTTCGGTGTCGACAGGCTTCTGGTACGGACATAATTTCAATATGTGAAACCATGGGTGAAGTCATCTCATCTTGTCTGGCAGTTTTAACTTGTAGTTGTTGTGGAGAGGGTTACAGTCAATCACCGTGACTGGTCCCAGCCATTTCGGAGCAATCTTGGACTCATACCCTGCTAGGTTTTTCATGCTCAGAAGCACCTTATCTCCTCTCCGGAACTCCAAATATCATTGTGATAAATCATAATATCTTTTCTGCAAATCCTGGGCTTCGATCATCAGATCTCGGATAAGGATGTTTAGGTCACCGAGGTGTTTACAGAGCTCTTCCGCATCTGCATTTCTGGTTTCTGATGGCCTTTTGATGATATCCACCAGTGGATTGTGGGGCTCATAGCCTAGGTCCATTCTGAATCACGTCATTTTTGTCGCCTCATGTACTGTATCGTTGATAATGAATTCTGCAACCAGAAGAAAGGTGTCCCAGTCATCTAATCGGGTGTTGACCATTGTGGTAAGGACCTACAAGACCATTGCGTTGTCTCTCTCTGATTGTCCATCACCTTGAGGGTGGTAGGCTGTGGTGAGCTCTTGATTAATCTTTAGGTTTTTGCAGACCTCCTGCCAAAATCGACTCATAAACTTGGGGTCATGGTCCGAGATAATAGTCTCCGGAATGCCATGCAATGGGACGTAGCATTCTATAAAGAGTTCCGCAACCTGAATAGCTGTCGCGGTGCTCTTGAGGGGCCATACGTGGATCCTCTTTGAGCATTTACATGCTATTAGCCAAAAGGCGTCATTGCTACAGTGCAAAATAAGCCAATGGGCTTATTTTGCACTGTAGCAGCCGGCTTATAATTATGATATACCCGGCTTATAATATGATATACCCGGTTTATAAATAAGCCATATTGCATTGGAGTGTTTCAAAATGTTTCAAAGTGTTTCGAGTCTTCCAAGGTGTTTGCCCAATGCATTGGAGTGTTTCAAAGTGTTTTGAGTCTTCCAAGGTGTTTGTCCAAGTCTGGGACTATTGATGAAGGGATGATATGCAGTATAGTGCACTTACCCATAAAATTTTACGCATCTAATATTTCACATGTCCAAACTCCACCTAATTCAAAGTCAACACTGGTTCTAACTTGACATTTGCTTCTTCTCAAGACTCCATGATATCACTTCATCTTGGGACTCCATCTCTCAGCCTTCGACATCATAGCTTGTGGACTCGTCTGTGGACTCGTCTCTCCACATATCTCTTCCAACAAGGATAGCATCGAAACTTGTATCCTTTCTGTCCAATTCTTCACAATTGAAACCTCCTTCCACAATCCATGCAGATTTGCTCTAGACTTTGGTGTCCATTGTTCCCTGAAAGCAACCATTCCAATATCCATCTCGGCACCAGCACACAATCATTTGCATAGTCCATTGTTAATTGCAGTTGTATATGGAATCGTTTTTGAAAAGAAGGCTTCGAGCTGGGGAGGGACTGGGGGGAGACTGGCGACCCTCTTTTATAAACGGAAAAGGAACTCTCCCATCTTATCAATAAGATGGCCTTCTTTTATGTCCCATCTGATCCGTATGTTTCCTTATGTTTCCTTTGAAGAATAATGATTCTATCAATACTTTCCCTCATATTTCATGTGACCTTTCCATCGATAGTAACCTTTCGCAAAAAAGGGAAACTAATGGAGATGCTGGAAAAAATCCTAGAACTAGGGCTTTTTCACAACATGCCCATTTTCGCTCACTGCTCCACAAAAACAGCTCTAGAATCCTAGCCCTTTTTTTGCCCGGTCTTCTCTACTTTTCAAAAAAATTTCATTTTTTTTTTTCAAAATTGAAATTTGATTCCATTTGTGAGATTTGACCCGGGAAAATGGGCTAGAATGGCTAGGATTCTTGTCTTTCGGTATGTAGGGTATATTATACTACTAATAAATAAAAATATCTATTATTATATGTTAAATTATACTACATAAATGTAGAGAGAAAAAAACCTAGCCATCGAAAAACTAGGACGAGCTAGGATGTACTAGGAATTCTTTTTCCTTTCACTGCTCTAGCTTCTTACTGCTACTTTTTCTACCATCTCTACCTTCAATTGTTCTCGGTTATACCCCCTAGCGCCTTTTGTAATGTTTTATGCAGTAGATTTTCCATGCTGGCTCTGTTAAGTGGATTCTTTTCTTGCAGCCTTCCTGTGCACAATCTCTGGTTTTCCTCTGACTTGTCCTTGCAGAACACGTGGTGGTAATAGCCATCCCTTTGCTTTTCTGCCAGTCTGGTAGACACATTGTCTTCCATGTACGCTCTTTTTCATCGGAACAATGAAAATATTGCTCACATACTGTACATTTTAGATTCTGGGAATGACAAAAATCACATACTTCATTGTTGAGCACACCTTCTTTCTTATACCGTTTTTCACACAGTAAACATTTCCGCGTCATATTGACAAGTTCCTGTCTCATCTTGGCTGCCCTTTCCACCTCTTCATCTGGGAAAAACCACTTTATACAGCAGTTGCCAATGACAAGTACCTTTCCGGTATAGATGTTCTGGACAAAACAGTTCTCTTTGATGGGATGTGTACAAAGGCAGCAGTTTTCCTTGTCTAAGTGAAAACTCTCAACCTTCCATTCCCAAATGGCTTCCTCAAATAAATCGCTCAAAGATTCATTCAGTAGTTCCCTTGTGAATGTATTGAAATATGATGTCATGCGTGTTCAATATACTTACCACTGTTTATTGTCTATATCTTTAAATGGCCGTTTTGTCTGTTTTTGGTACCCTACTTATTGTTATAAAATCATGCCACAAGGTTCTCTTGTCGCCCTTGACCAACTTTCTAACCATTAGGTGACATAATGATAGGTCTTTGGCGAGTCTCCTTATCGATGGTGCGTGGATCGAGGTCTCATTACCGAATCGGTTCACTGTGGCAATGTAGTCAAATTTCGAATGCATTAGTGGTATGTTGTTTTACTATACTATGAGGCAAATCATTTAAGTAGTGTCTTTTTTTTCATCACATTTGTCGAGTTTTTCTGGAACAAAAAAAAGCTACTTAAATACATACGTCCGTGTGTTATACAGATATATCACCGAATTCAAACCATGCCACAAACACTGCTTTTCCAAACTGCCAAGAAAATGAAGCGTGCTAATCCTTCATTCAATCCTATCCCCGCATCTGTCGAGGACAAATGTCCTTTAGGCAAGTGGAGTGGTCCTTCATACCTGTTCAAAAGAGATTTTCCTAAACATGAACAATGGCAACCGGATTGCAATCTCAGTTTACTGGTATCTGATGACTATATTGTTGTGGATGTTGACGCAAAGCCACCTGCGCAATGATCCAAAAGTAAAATCTATAGTGAAGCCCTCGGAACAGTCGACTTTGCAGAACTGGTTGAGCAAAATGAACCTTTGCCCACTACACTCTCACTCACCACACCCAGTGGAGGAAAACACTTTTACTTTTCTTTGAGTGGTAAGGATGGCGAAAGTATCTTGAAAAATTGGACAGCATGCATGACGCGGGAAGATGGCTCTGTTATCGCAGTTGACATTCGGACAAAAGGCGGTTACGTAATGGTTCTGCCCAGCAAGAAGGGATGTCAACGCTATGAATGGGACACAAAGGAGGGTTTCAAGGTGCCAATGGCTCCTTTGCCAAACTGGATTCTTAAGAACATTCTTGATGCACATGGCAAACATCCTCAACATTTTGAGGCTCAGGAGTTTACAGAATCGCCGCACTTAAACAATGAAGTCAGCAATGAAGACATTGAAATGTTCAAAAAAAGCGAGTTCTGGAAAGACTGTTTCTCCATCTCTTCAAGCCCAGATCACAACAATCTGTACATTATCACAGCAAGTGCGCCCTATGATTGCTCAATTTGTGACAGACGGCATGTTAACAATACCAATCATCCTTTCCTTGTCCGAAATGGGTCTACGCTTCAATTTGTCTGTAGACCAGGGAAAGGGTTCTCAAGATGCATCTCAAAAAACTATGAGCAGATGTATCACGACTTTCATCCACTTACAAAAGAACTAGTCGAGGGAATGGATGTCACCAACCGTGCTGTTTCTGAGACCCTTCATAAAGAACTCAAGGATTGAGTCTTTCCTACAGAAAAACATAACAAATGGCTCATGTATGATCAGAGTATCGGGATCTGGCGTGAAGAAGACAAGAATGTCATTATGCATCCGATCCTTGATGACTATGTTCATCGTTTAAAGGAACTTGCTCTAATTTGTAATAAACTAAGCCAAGATGAAGAGGACGTATGGAGTGAATGCCAGGGGATCTGTAATTCTTTAGTCTATTCCATGTCTATGGTCAAGAAAAAGAATGATCACTTGGCCTCATTCTTTGAACTCGTTAGGGATACACGAAAGGACGAACTGTTTAATCAAAAGAAACACTTGCTACACTGTGTAAATGGAGTCTACGATCTCAAAAAGGGAAAGTTTCACAAGGCAAAGCCAAGTGACTATTCAAAAATGTCTACGAAGATCACCTACCTCGACTATGATGAACATCCTCAGGAGAAAAAAGCACTTGTTGAAAAGTTTTTAAATGACTTCACACTGGATAATGAAGAACATAAAAAGTTCCTGTTGAAAGCACTGTCCTCGGCTCTAAGCAGCAATAATGAAGATCAGCAGTTTTATTTCTTTGATGGGAGTGGCAATAACGCTAAATCGACACTCATTAAATTAATGAAGAAGGTACTAGGAGATTACGGCACTATGCTACCGACAGCACAAGTACCAAAACCTAACCTCAATGCTCAGGCTGCTTCTCCATCCTTGATGGCGTTGTTGTTCAAACGTGGTGGCTTTTTAACCAAACTGGAGGAAAAAACACTATACACTGAGTTTTTAAAGATGACGGCTGGAGGTGATTCAACAAGCGGTCAACAGTTGCACAACGAACAAAGAGAAATTGATCTGTGGGTCAAGATATTCATTGCTGTGAATGATCTACTGCAGATCCTCGATAAGACTAATGGCTTTTGGCAAAAGGTCATAGTTATCCCATGTAATGCTCGTTTTGTTCACAATCCAGACCCTGAGAAGCCTGAAGAAAGACCACTCGTTGATGGGTTCACTAAGCAGATACTTGATTGTGCCAATACTTTTCTTGCACTCCTGGTCAAGACTTACATCACTGATTACAAAACCGAGGGCGTGAAGAAAAATGTTCATCCAGATGATATATTGGAACGGGTTGAAAAATACAGAGTATCTCAGAACATCCCATTGCAGTTTATTAGCAATATGATCGAGCCTGCAGATGATACAAATGCTGTACTCGTGAAGACATTAGATATGTCTTTCACCGAATTTTGCAAAGATAAGGCCTTTACAAAGACACCACAACTTGTTAGACAGGTGTATGAACTCATGGATTCAATGTTCCCACCATCAAACTCGAAACGACAGATATGGATCGAGAAGAAAAATCTCAGAGGCTGGAAAGGTGCTATGTTGAAAAAGGATGAAGAAAGTGAGGAAGAAAGTGAGGAAGAGAAAGAAGAGATAGCCATATCATATGAAGAGGTCGAAAAAGATTTCCTACATTCTCGGTGGGCTGGGGCATGAAACAAATTGGATTTCCTAGAACTAGGGCTTTTTCAGGAGATCGCCATTTTCACTCGCCACTCTGCAAAAACAGCTCTAGAATCCTAGCCCTTTTTTTGCCCGGTCTTCTCTACTTTTCAAAAAAAATTCATTTTTGAAATTAAAAATTGAAAATTGAAACCATTTGTGAGATTTGATGCCGGAAAATGGGCTAGAATGGCTAGGATTCTTGTCTTTCGGTATGTAGGGTATACTATACTACTAATAAATAAAAAATATTCATTCTTATATGTATATTATACTACATACATGTAGAGAGAGAAATTCCTAGCCTTTGAAAAACTAGAACAAGCTAGGACGAACTAGAGGATGTCAGGCTTGTTGACAGAAATAAACTACAGTGGTGATCATTCGCTTTCATCTCCACTATCTGCAAGGATGTTAAATCTCGGAAGTTGGTTCGCACATTCTTCCAACCACTTTCTGTAACAGTTGCTGCACCTAGGACAACACCTGATCCAAGGAATCATTTTATGACATCCAAGACATTCACAACATTCACGTTGTTGGCGGTTTGAATTCATATTTTCAAGGTTTACTTCAAGTTAATATGCTTTTTTTTAAGTACAACATTTTTCAGGGTGCAACTGCCAGAAGAAAGTGCATCTTATCGATAAGATTATGTGACCTGATCTTCTTTGTTACTTATTTTATCACAATACTAAGTAAGCTATTCAGCAAAGTCATGTACTAAACTGATCACATAAAAAGCCAGAAGAAATGCAGCAGTACATCTCAACTTAGTTTAGATGGAAGCCATGCCATCACAAGCATCTACAAACCTTGCTGCAAGTACATCTCAACCCGCAAAGCCTAATCGACATTCCACCTCTCACCGTCCCACAAAGCCTAAGCAACTCGATGCATCTCAAAAATTAATTGTTGATTTTTTCACGGAATTATGCATTGATGCTCCTCTGCCATACCAAATGAGCGCTTGTAATGAAATGCTGATGAAACTGTCCCATGTGGTGAAAAATGGAGAAACCTTAGACATGGACACTGCGCATTTTGCAGTCCGTGAAACAAAGTGCCTTAACGAATTGTTGAAAGAGCAGGAAACGTACATATCAAAGATGGATCAGTGGCATGGCGAAGCAGTGGTTCAGATTCAGAATTTGGCGGCTGAGAATGAAGAATATAAAAAACAAATACGCGATTTGGAAGATCGCCTCTGTAATGCCGAAGCCAAACGTATGACCATAGAAGTACCCGAGGACTTCAGGAAAAGAAAACAAACAAAAGTTATAAATTTCGGCAAATACGACACAATAAAACCATGGATCGAACATATAGAGAATCACAATGCATGTTTCGATGTAATTGATGAGGTGAAAATATCAATCGCAAAGGTGTGCAGTATCATCAATCAGGAGTCATTGTTCAAAGAACTGCACAATCTGCAAAATGCCAAAAGCATGCAGGTTTTCCTGAAAGCTTTATGTTACGTCTGCTATTACAACTTCTATCTGACCAAAGACAATGATGCTAGATGATGGAATAAGATGGTCGATATGCTTGGTGCTGGAGTTCTTCCAGTTTTTTGTGAGAAACCAAGTTTAGTAAAGATAGCAGATTGTGACGCTGATTTACATCTGTTGGGTGAATGGTATGAAGAACAAAGAAATCTGGCAAAAAATCCGATGAACCAAAAGAAGCTTCCGATGGCTGTAATGGGGTTTACATGGCTTCAGTTTATCAGGAACATGAAAGCTCATAAGAAAGAGGAAGCTCTACAGCTTCTTCCCGCTCTACGTGGAAAGTTAGCCGAGGAAAAACTAGCTCAATCCAAGAGTTGGGAAGCTTCTAGGGAAAGGCATAGTGATATTCCCCAAGGGGGAATATAATCAGGTTATAACCCTTACATAGAAATACAAAAAGTTTCTATCGATTCCATTTGCCTCGTTCCATGTGTTGTTAGGTCTTTGTAACTGGCTCTCCACAGTATTCTACAACGATTCTGTAAATATCTTTCAATTGATACCCTGTTCCTTTTGATACAAATTTGTTCATACTGGCAGCCAAAGCCTGTTCCTCATACTGACGCTCCATGAATCCGGACACTCCTATTATAGGCGTTTGATCTAGATTGTGTTCCCTCTCATACGGTCTTATTTCATGTGTTACTTCCACTCCATTTTTGTAAGGCATGTCGATATCAACAAAAATGATATTAAATCATTGCTTTTTAAAGAGTTCAACGGCCTCAATACTGTCAGATGCTGTGAATACCGTAACATTAGGTTCTCTCTTCCAGAACCTCGTAAACATTGATCTTAAAACAGGTTCATCTTCCGCTAACATTATATTGATCGTCTTACCATCAGGTGGTGGTGTGGGTGATTTCCCAGAAGCATTGGCAAGAATCCGGTACAGTTGTTTGACTAGAGGAAAAATCTTATCTACAATAGATGATTCGGCATCAAAGACAACATGTTCTGGCATAGGTCGATAGATGGAGAAAATCTATTGATAAAACATGAAATAAAATGTCTATATAAGAGGTAAACCGGCTTCTATTCTTAGAATACAGATCAGCCCTGAAAATGCAACAAGACCACCAATCCATTGATGCCAAGTCGGCTCTATATGAAATGCTACATGCCATCCTTGACAGGATTCAGCAGTCACCCAACACCAAGAAACAGGATAAATCGCGTCTAAATCAACTCAAAGGCAACAATCTTCTTTCCTTGTTCCAAACACCTGAGATACTCATTAGCAGGATCAAGGAAAAATGGACAAATGAGCATACATATAACAATTATATCAAATTGGTGTCAAAAATAGCACGTAACACTACAAGGGCTGAAAAGGCAATGATCCTTCATCTAGCAGAGGATGCAATGGACGACCTTGATAGTCATTT
>NW_015971551.1:23335-24214 GCF_000182565.1 Spizellomyces punctatus DAOM BR117
AAAAATGAAGCAGCATCCCAAGAGATGACCCAGGAAGATATCGCCAATTATGTCCCTTACAGCGAACTCTTAGCAGGATTGAAAGTCGCTTTGACATTCATCAATGAGGGAAATATAGTGGAGCATCAATTTCTAATTGCTCTTGGGATGAACCTGGATGCAGATAAAATTCGTAGATGCGATATTTTCAAAGCGATGATTAGCGAAGACGCTAATGTTATGGTGAACAACGAAGGGAAAACTGTCTTCATCCAAAAATGCAACAAGACTGGTGAAAAGAATGTCCTCATTCAGATGGGAAACCTCATTCAGCCATATGTAAACATGTTAGCAAACGTTAGAAAGGCCAATGGACAGGATTGTCTTTTTCTAAAACCTGATGGAAGTATTCCAACCGATGCCTGGTATAGCGATGAATTTGGTAATGCTATGGAATGAATGTTTGGAAAGCGTGTAACACAGAAACGCCTTCGAATTTCAGTGGGGATGCATCTTTCTGAAACGGATAATGGAGATCATGCTTATCAGAAGGAAATCAAACATAGGATGGGTCATACCTATGCTGTTCATCAGTGCTATTACAATCTGTTCAAGTCATTTGTAGAACAGCCTAGGAATTAGTGACTGTTTTCATAATCATTTACTGCATCTCTTGCATTATGTATAAGTTCACTTCTCAGCTCCCAAGTTGACTGATCACGGTCATATCCTCTCCATAATACTTCATATTCTACTACTTGTCTTCCACCGACTCGACGTGTTCTTTTATCTAACAATGCTTCAACTTCATACTCACCTTCTGGTACTTCCTCTTCATCGTCTTCAATCTCAGGTTCAACTTGCGGAGCCTCCCCAGCGGCATCCTCTTTAGGAATTAGA
>NW_015971551.1:27637-59500 GCF_000182565.1 Spizellomyces punctatus DAOM BR117
ATTCGGTTTGCATTTACAGATGATGTTGCAGATGTGTAATTTTTTTTTTTTTTTTTTTCTTAGAGTAAGAAAACAATGGAAGAGCAAAATCAAAATCATCAAGAATCAAGTGCCATTCCACAAGAGAATGTAGAAACACCCGCTGAACAAGCACCTGTTCAAAAAGCAGAAATTATACCAGAACAGCCTCCAAAGCAAAAGGTGAAGCAACCGATGACAGAAAAACAACGGGCAGCATTGGAGAAGGCGCAAAAAGCACGTGCTGAACAATTGCGTCTAATGCAAGCAAAACGTGAAGAGGAAAGGAAAGAGCAAGAGAAGCAGCGTAAAATCGATGAGGCCAAATGCATCCTTGAAGAGGAGAAGGAACAGAAGTGATTGGCAAGGGAAGAACGACGAAATGCGAAGCGAGGAAAGAAGGCAACACCAACACCAACACCAACAACAAGTAGGAGCAAGAGAGCCAAACCAGCAGCAAAGGCGCAGCCAGCAGCAATACGCCCATCTAAAAAAAAGAGTGTAATTTTGAAATTCGGTGATGATGAACCATTCTTTGACTCTAGATCACCGTTCTTTGAGGAGGACAATGTTGAGGAGGACAACTATGGTGGCATTTTCGGCTAAAAATCTTCCATTTTTTTTTTCCTGCAACTCAGTAAACAAACATGTCAGAAGAAGTTGCAGTACCATGTAACTGGCTGTATAGAACAGGAAGTTTTGCCAAAAGTTACTCAGATCCCCGTGGGGAGGGGGTGTCAATCTATTCTCCGATAGGTCAAAGTACATATACAACAAAGTCAAGAAACCTGACTCTGATTAAGATCACTTGCGACTCAAATTCGGTCTCTTTCATTTTGCAGAAACTAATTCTGTCAATGGATGTTTCTGCATACGATAATGCAGGGAACCTGATAACTCCTGGTACAGGTGTTAAAAACACATATCTTGGCTTGGAATCCATTATTCAATCATTGACCATCAAAGCAGGGGGAGAAACTGTTGTCAACATACCAAACTATCCTCTTTATCTAGTACAAACGTACCACAATCTATCTGCCGGTAGTAAGAAATTGTTGAGCCAACTTTCCGGACATGGAAACACCAATATCTTTGCAACATCGAGTACCATCTCCATCAACCATCACCCTTTTGTGGGTTTCTTTCATCCAACAAATGACCAGTTCTTCCCTGTTTGGGCACTTCCAAATCAAGCACTCGAAATCATAATCACGCTTGCGGATCCTTCAACCATCTTTACATCGGCTGGAGTTGCAGAGATAAGAGTATCGAATATAAGGACTTTGATTTCATATGTGACACCACCACCAAGCAGTGTCATTAACTCCACACATGCTATAAGTGATGGAAAGCCAATATTCTATGATTATGTTAGATCAACACAGACCGAGAACGCATGTAGTGGTGGAAACCGGAATACATTCTTGCTTCATATGAGTGGTGTAAGGTCACTTCAAGGGATCGAAATGTCATTTGTGGACGATGATGTTCTCAATGACCAGACGAAAGATAAGGCGCTAATGTATTCTTCACAAGGGCTTTGCGAGTGGCGAATTCAACTGGGGGCAAATCTTACCATTCCAAGTGGAATGCAAGGGTTCAGCCATAGCCCATCTGACAATCAGACTTTGCTTGTTTCACAACTCAGTAACAATAACTTTGACCAACTCGGGGAGATGGATATGTCGTTCGCAGATTATGATTCAAAAGCCTTTTCATTTGGATGGAGTTTTGCCAGCAAGGATGAAGGCAGTCAGGCGGCATTGAGTTTTACAGGGACAGACAGTTTATTAAGAGTACATATGCAACATGCTGTTGCGCCTACGCAAAAGGTGCGTATGGTAATGTGTTATCATGAAAATGTAACACTTTCAATCGGAGCAGTGGTAACAGTTGTATGATGTAATTCTTTGAATTATTCGATGAACGTACATTTTGTATAAAAGAAAGCTGTTGCTTTTCAAAGAAGAGAAAAAGTGCTTAGAAAAATGAATCCGCCTGAAATTGTGATTTCAACTGTGGACGGTTTTGATGTATATCCAGAAAGAGGACTTATCATGAACATGAAGAGGGGTGGACTAAATAAGACTGGCGAATTCATAGGAGCAAAAAGTCAAGGGTATCTTCATTTTGCATTAAATGGAAAAAACTATCCACTTCACCGATACATCTATGAAACCTATCATGGCATAAAACTAAAACCAGATGAGATCATCAACCACATCAATCTCATCACTGATGATAATCAGATTGATAACCTGGAAATCGTCAATCATCAACAAAATAGCCAGTGGAGAAATAAAAATAAGAATAATTCGAGCAGATTCAAGGGTGTAAGTTGGGATCCGAGTAGGAACAAATGGAAAGCCAGAATAGGATACAACACAGAGTTATGGCTTGGATCCTTTAACACAAAGGAGCAAGCGGCTGTGGCTTACAATCGAAAAGCACGTGAATTGAATGAGAAAGAAGGATGCAAGTTCCTCTTAAACAATGTTGATGAGACAATTGAGATGCCACCAATCCTGCCAGTTAAGGAAACTGTTGGTGTTTCTTGGGATCAAAGCAGGAATAAATGGTCAGCAAGAATTGGGTATAATAAAAAAGATATTCACTTGGGACGATTTAAAGAGAAAAGAGATGCGCTTCTTGCTTATAATGCGAAGGCACGCGAATTGAATGAAAAAGAGGGCTGTTCATACAAACTCAATAATGTAGAGTGAGCCTTGTTTCATGTAAAGCTTAATTCTGTTGAAGCGAACAAATATGTTCATTCAATTTTCCCACCAGTCACTTTTTCAACAAAGTCGTCAGCGTTCTTGTGGAGTTCTTGTAACTTTTTCAAACCAGATTCCCCATGACTAGAAATCTTTTGACTTTTCTCTCGGACTCCTGCTGAGAAAAGCGGTGACTCTTGTACTTGGCGATTTACGTGCTGCACATGTTTATTCAATGTAGTGGCATGCCGGACTGCTTGATTGGCAAAGTTCCTTGCTTTTGCTACATAGTTAGGCGCATTATTCCACAGAACATTTGCCTTTGCCTTCGCTTTAGAAAACCAATTAGGCATCTTGATTTATAGAACAGAAGAGATATTATTTTTTCAGCTCTACATAGCAAAGGAAAAAACTAGTATGGCATATTACCGAGCCAATTACTTGAGTGATACATATGCTATTTCACCACCGATTCCAAATCTGCAAAAACGTCAAGTGGGTGTCACACTAGACTATTCAAAGGTTGATATCCTCGGACGACCACAAGTTGTCTATTTGTGGAACTGCAATGTCCATGAGAAAGACCTAGCAACAAGGACGAACTATGCAGCACCGAAATATGAACCGAGGCTCTCATCTTCTGATGTTCTGAAATTATCGGCTGCCCAACGAACTACAAAGGCTTACAAGGACAGTCTTGAATATGTTAAAGCAGAGGAAGATTACAGGAAGAAACAGAAGTATCTTGATTCTATTACACCAAGTCGTTGAGGGAATGCTCTAACTGTTGGAACACAAAATTCCCTTTCAGGATTACCAATTCCTGATGAATCTGGGCATGTGTTTTCCTATCCCACATCAGTGACTTCCCAAATGGGCTTAATGTTTGAAGCACCACCTAATGGAAATGAGATTCCAGCACAGTCATGTAATGTAAATTCTACTCCCCTAGAACCTGTAATTCTAACAAGGGAGATGGAAATTAGACGAGATGCAGTTGGAAATGACCATGTCAATCATGGGACTGGCGCTGCTGTTCCATTGGATGCGATGACAATGGCCGATGCTTATATTCCACTGATTCCAGGCAGTTTCCCTGGCTTGACTCCAGAGGTTCATGTGGAATCTCCTCAAATCGATGCCTCCATGGAAACAATGCCTCGTAGCACCGCACCAATTCCACATGATACAGTACTCCTGAATGACCGCCATGATCCGTCTGGTGTAGCAGATGTTTTAGAGAGAAACTCCATCAATGAAAAATTTGTCCCGGTACCTGTGAGAACACCATTTCACTTCAAAGGTAAGGAAGCAACCATATTAGCAGGTTCCAAAAGGAAAGCAAATGCACCCCCGCCAATTCCTCGATTGAATAAAAAGAAGCAAAAAACAGGAGGAGCAGAGCATGATGTTGTAGATGCGATAACTCCACCAGCAACCCCATCACCTGTTGTGATTTTTGCTGGAGTTGCTCCTCATGGAACTAAAAGAAGACAGTACAAACAACCAGATGATAAGCAGACCACGGTAAAAAGACAAAGAATAGATTCTTCTATACCCGAACGAGAGGAAGTAGAGGAAATTAGATTAACATCCCCTGAAGAAGTTGAAAAACATATACGAGCCAAAAATAGGAGAAAAGTCAATTTTGCACCAGCACCTCCGAATGTTGCTGTCAATCCTCCAATGTTAGTTCCACTAACCGCAGACTTGGGAAGCGAAGTATGTCCTCTCACTCATCTAAGAGGACAACGTGAAGTGGAATATGTTGTCCCTGCACAAACACAATCGACACTGCATGTGGAACCTACGGTTCGAAGTAGAAGAAGAAAAGGTGCAGAGGATGTCACACTTCCACCGAGGAAGAAACAGAGGATAGCATAAGGTTTTATTGCCCCATCTTATCGATAAGATGGGCACCGTTGAGTGCTTCGTCTTTTGCCAAGCTCCTCAAATTTTACTTCCTAGCTACAATATAACCATGAGTGGAATAAACACTAGGAATGCATCTGGGTTGCGCACCATTGATAGTACAAACCTAGTTCAACCATATGTGACAGGAGAGATGACTGGATTTGATGAAGGATCAAAGATAAAGAATTTTTCCGTTGGGGAATTCAAAAAGGTATCAAATGAAAATGGTGAACTCAAAGTCAACGAGGTTGTAACCACCTCTGAATGCTTATCTTCCAATAACGAAAACAGTGTTGTAAGTATCGAATTACTTTACGACAACGAGAGACTTGAGGTTGATGAGGCGAGTCATTTAACCACAATTGACATATCTGCGCATCAACCTCTTGTCTACTCGAAAGAGGATCATGATATCCAACTTCAGTTTGATGATTCATCTTTATCTGTAGAAGAAGAAAAACTGAAAGTGATTCCCGAAAATTATGAGTTCCCAATGTACCGTGATGGTGAATCACGGACGGTTGGTATTCGAGTGGATGAGTCATTATCCATTACTGAAAATGGCCTATCCGTAAACTTTCCACCACCTCCGCCTTTAGAAACACTCAAGAAACCATTGTATCGGGATAATGGCCTTGGAATCAAACTCCACAAAAGTCTAAAGGTGAACAATGAAGACGAATTGGAAACTAATACTAGTCAACTGTTCAAGGCCTTTGGGGCAATAAAGACCTCTTCAGGGGCCGACTCCATTCTTGATATCGGAAGCAGTTGGCTCGATTTCAGCTTCTCATCTCTAACTGAACTAACAGACGTCTTAGGGGAGGTAGATACGACTGCCATTCGACTCATGACCGACACTACTATTTTTAGTCAAGCTGGTTCCAAGTTATCTTTGAAGAGTCCAGGATACAAGCAGATACTGTATGGTAACATGACTTATGGATACAGTGGGAGTCCTTCATTCACCTACTCTAGTACACTTTCGGAGTTGCAAGTACCGAATGTCAAATTAACTGGGGTATTTCCTGCTATTGGAGGAGGCTCGTATGCAGTATCAAAAGATTACATGGCCAGTTATTACACAGGCTCTCAAACTGGGGCTGTCTCGGTGGGACCAGAGTTCAGTGGAAGACGCGAAATCGGTGTGCTCGTTGACAATCAAACAGTTCGGATTGTAGGAAACCAGTTGACAGGTGGCTACATTTTTCAAGACTTTAATGGAGTGACCATTTGCCCAGGGACTACAAATGATATTCAACTTTCCCTTAAGTGTGAGGCTGGCAGTTTTCTTCAAATGGTCAAAGCAGATACCATTAAAGACATACTGACTTGCAGCAATGGTATCGAGAGAGTACAGAATGACCTTCAATTGAGTCTGAAAACCCAAGGCGCTTTGCAGATGGTCAGGAAAGATACGATAAAGGAAGTATTAATGGCTAGCGAAGGCCTTGTTTGTGTTGGCAATAACATCCAGTTGAGTTTGATAGCCGAGGAACCCGACCTGACAATAGCCGGAGGAGTTATCACCTGCAACATTACATCGGGTATAGGCTTGAAGAAAGTTGCTAACATCCTCTCCACTGACCTCAAGGGCATCAATGGAGTGCAAGTTTCGGGAGATTTGATTTCATGTTCTCTTACAGGAAGCAATACAGTTCTTCGAGTGGGGGATACTCTGAAAGGCAATTACATCGGCTCGACCAATTCATATGGAAGTGTGGTCGTTGTTGGTAATACCATTCAGTATAACATGATTCCGCCACAATTCATAAGTAACAGTCCAAACCTTATAATAACAGGTTCGTACCCACTCTACAACTTTACACTCATTGACCCTACGCCACTATTGAAACAAAGGGATACCAATAATACTGAACAGACTGATACCACAGAAGTGTTAAAAACGGATGTTCCATCAGGCAACACGGTTATTTTGTCCGGAGCAACTCCATTATCAACCGTACCTTTTCCAGCGATGGTCTCCCCACCCTTGACAGTCCCTATGGCTGTAAACTCCATCCTCCCAATCGTCTCAACGTTCCCTTGGGGAATGATTTTCGGAGGGTCATGCAAACATAAGGTTCAACAAGATGCGGAAGGCCAACCTATACTCGATGGTGATGGAAACCCTGTTTACGAACCAATAGACCCTGTTACCTTCATGCCACCACTTGAAACCAGGAGCAATGTCGCAATTGCTTCGGACCCGATTGGAGGCTGCACTCGATTACTATTTGATGTACTGAGTTGCTATTGCACCATCAAATACAAATACCCGCAGCAAGCAATCAATCTCTCAATGTTAAGAGATTACGACACCAAAGTTATCAAACCTTGGGTAGGAAGCCAGATAATGGCTTTAACTTCGAATAATATTACTTTTGGAAGCAATATCTCGGGTAAAGTAATTACAGGAAGCAGAGTTCAAATGACCGCCTCATCAGCAGGACAATCATCTGTCTTTATTTCGAACAGTTTTGATTCAACAAAAAGCACCTGGTTCAGGCTCAATGGAACAGGATTCTTAGGATACAACCCCGGGGCTTCAACATGGCTTGGTGCTCAGGATTTACCAATGTTCATATATCCTAGGACATCTAGTATGCCTACTCTAGGTCTAAGAGTGGACACAAATGGTTCGTGTGTTGTAGGGGGTGACCTTACTATCGGATCATCTTCTGTGAGCAGTCTACATTCACTGGTTGTAACCAACCTTTCTTTAGGAACCAATGCATGCAGCATTCTTTATCTTACGGCCTCAGGAGGTTCTGGAGTGATGTTTTTGAATGGTGCCTCGCGAACAGTGGATGGAGGAGCCTCGACAATGACATTAAGGAATGATGCAGGCAGTCTTAGGCTTCAAGCCCAGTCTGCTAAAGGATTAACAATACAGGCAAACACAGGAATCGTTACATTGGATAGCACAACAGTATCAACATCTTCAACAACGGGTGCCTTAGTTTGTCCTGGTGGTGTTGGTATTGCAAAGGACATATTCGTTGGTGGTAATATCTACGCCTCCACCAATATGAAAGTAGCAACGGAAACATTCGTTACAACAGGATTAGCATCGAAGCAAAACTTATCTCCTTTGCTCGACAATATCAGTAGTCTGACCCCGATTGATGGCACTTTTTTGATGGGTGGAAATGGTGGTTTTTTCTGGATTGTACCTAAAGATGAAATCCTCAGCGCATATCAGCCCCTGATTACACCTGCGAGTTTGCTTAACCTGAGCGGTTTAACGGTACAAAATTCAAACACCAATGCTTCAGCAATCACACTAGGAAACACTAGTGCTGCACGGACATGGAATATCCATGTGGCTGGTTCATCGAATGGAAACCTAATTTCTGGAGCATTAGGCTTTTACTCGTCATACCAAGATAAAGGATACGTATTCCGAATTGACCCATCAGGTAATACGGTCGTGAGTGGAGGCCTAGGAGTATCAACTGATGCATATATCGGTGGAATGGCTTACATCGGAGGTCTCGAAGTTGCATCTCAAAAATTTGTAATTGATAACACTGCTCCAATAAGTCAATCCTTGTCTTCATTGACAATGATGGTAACTAATAACAACAATTCCCCCACTACTGCACTCGCATCGAAGCAGCCTATGAACACTACAACTAATAGCCTGTACACAATGACGGTGCAGCCAGACAGTTGGCTTTATTCTTCTGCTGGGACTACGTTCGAGAATGTTACTTCCAGTCAAGTGAAAGGCATCCTTGATATTGCTACAAATGCTAGCATGAACACACTTCTTTCTGGGAAACAACCCAGTATCACAACATCAACAAATCTGAGTCTTGCTTCTGTTACTGCAAATGGTTATTTGAGTGTTCAAAATGGCACCAATCCCACCTTTATGTCACTGGTAAATACTTCATCAAACGTGACTTGGGGTATTCGATTTGCAGGTTCAACAGCCGATGGCTCTAACCCAGCAGGCGGGTTTGGAATCAACTCTTCATATAACAACATTGGCTATGTGTTCAAGATTTCTAATACCGGTATTACACAGATAACAAATACCTCACAATCGACTAGTTCGACTACAGGAGCACTTCTAGTAAGTGGTGGTTTAGGTGTTGCCAAGGACTTGTATGCTGGAGGAAATGTAATTGGTAGCACCTCTGTGGATGCTCCAAACTGGGTGCAATCTAGAAACATTTCATCTGGCATAAACACATACGCTGCTATTGGTTGTTCCAATGATAGCGGAAATGCAGCCTTACTTTTTCTCAACTCTTCTACAAGGACTGCTGATGGCTCGTCGAATAACGCTACTCTTCATAACAATTGTGGAGACATGAACATCCAAGGGAAATCTGGTCTAGGATTAGGTCTGCGGATTGTTTCTATTTCGAACGAAGTTAAGGTGTTGACTGCTACAGACTCCTCGTCTGCAACAACAGGGGCTTTACAGGTATTAGGAGGTGTAGGAATATCGAAGACTCTGTGGGTTGGTAATAAGGTAACAAGTGGGAAAGGAACAGGGTATGGTTTTGGATGGGGTAGCATAGGTGGAAATGTCAATACTGGTGACATGACATTCTTCTCCCCATCTTCGAATGGCCAAGCCTTCTTCAATGATCAGATTAACAATGTCTGTCTGCGGGCATGGAATATGAACCTGAGATTCGGTGTAACAAATAGTTCATCTCAACTAGATATTCTCTCATCTGGGAATGTCATTGTAAATACAAGCACGGATGCTTCATCATCAATCACAGGTGCATTCCAAGTAAAGGGAGGTGTTGGAATATTGAAGAATCTCTACTGTGGAGGGAGTCTGTACTCCAATAATCTGAAAGTTGCAACCGAGAGTTACGTAGGGACAGCCATTGCTTCAAAACAGACATCGAGTCCGCTCCTAGATTCTATCAGTGGACTTGCAATATCAGCGAATTCATTTATTGTTGGAAGTTCTGCTACAGGGTTCTCCACAAAAACCATTGAAGAGGTGAAGTCAATTCTAGGCATTACGAATGTCGACCTCTCAGGGAAGCAAAATGCCTCTCCTTTACTCTCTACTCTCACTGCGATGAGTCCAATGTCTAACATGTTTCTTATGGGGGATGATGTAACGGGATTTTCCCTTGTGAATGATATTTCCGTTCGAAGTATTTTAAACATTGTTGACTATGGACCCAGCATATCAGCACTGCAAACATCGAAACAAGATTTACTCACACCTACCAGCAATCTGTTGGTAAATACAATTCTTGCTAATGATACATCCGAGGCAACAACCATATCAAGTGGGGCTCTACAGGTTAAAGGAGGAATAGGGGTTTCTAAAAGTATCTTCTCAGGTGGAAACATTACTGGAAAAGTTCTTATAGCCTCCTTGTAACGACGAGGACGTCTTCGAGAGATCGCGAGTAAGCCCAAATCGGACGCGGGAAGCACGAATCGCGTGACCAACTCCACCGATTGAGTTACCGCGACCGAAAAAACTGGTTCGGAGAATGGCAATTGGCGCATTAGATTTCAGCGTGCCTCGTACAACCTGTGGAGGCCCGAGCCAGTGCGGAAAAGGAAGAGATCGGTACCGCCACCAATAAATCAGTTGCGGTGCAGCGACACCCATTAGTTTAGTTTAGTTTAACAGTTTATCCAAGAATCTTGTATAAAAAGGATGTATTCAATAAAATAAGTTGGGGGCAGAAGCCGTAGTGACACAAAATCCCCATAACTCGCTTCTCAACTCCAATCTTAGGTTAACAGGAACCTAACAGAGCGCTTCAACGGCCTGATCACCCGTACCGAAGCCTCTAAATCCTGCTCGGTTCACAACTAACCGACTCTCCTTGCCTCTCGCCCCCAAGTCGCTACCGACGCCCAAAGAAAGGATTCGGAGACTATGATTCCTAGTACGGCCACCCACATAACCTGCTAGGAGACCCAAGTCATCTTTACCGTAGTCTACCAACAAAAAATCCGCTACATGGTGGAGAAGCGCGACGAACCGCCTTCCCCTCTCAAATTCAGCTGAAAACCTTATTCGGTTGTACCGAAACTCTTGCGCAAACCGAGATCCGCTCAGGTAGCTACTCGGAAACCTTTTCTCTCATTTCGGAGACAGAACTTCACGAAACCGAGAATGATGCCGGTCGAACGCTCACCAACGCGAGGCCGCTCACCTGTGATCCAGACTCGTAGTCAGGGTCCTGCGGAGGACGTCGAAGTCCCTCCCGCAACACGCCCAAGGCGTTCAGGGACCACTTCCGTCGAACCGGAAGCCCCTAACTTGGCCACGATGGCCTCTGAAGTGGCAGCGTTAAAAGAAGACATTGCCCGCTCGACTGCTGCAACGCAGTTGGCAACTCAAAACCTTATGGAACAGCTTCATAGGCTTTCCGAACGTCAGACAGTGGCGGATGAGCGCCTCGCACGAGCCTTAGAAGCCCTAGCGCATTGCCCGCTGCCTGAACAACCTCCCATAGCACGAGCTACAAGAGAACGGTCCGCAACCCCGTGGGAAACGGCGGACACACCAAGGGAGCGTACCGAACCAAGTTTTTCAGGTGCGGTGCCTCCAATCCAAGTGCCAGCGGCCCTGTGGGCCAGCGACACCAAGGTCGATTCCTTGAAAGCAAAGGACGTACCCGAGTTTACGGGCAGAAGAAACCAAGACGTTGAAGAATGGCTTAACAAAGTCCAACTTCTTCAAAACATTAGTGCAACGTTGGATGCCAGGATGGTACAGCTCCTACCAGCCATGATAGCCGAGAAAACCCCTGCTGACGCTTGGTTTTACACTCTGGAAGCCCAGGAAACTCGCTCATGGACCTGGAAAAGGTGGAAAGAGGAACTGCTTCGAGAGTTCCGAGATCCCCTAACCGAGTCCAAGCGCAAAACCGAATATGTGCGCTGCCATGCGAACCCCAAAGAATTTCGCAGCTTTCTCGCATTCATCGACCACAAAACTCATCTCCGGCACCTCGCTTATGGCGACCGGGCAAACATAGAATGTCCCGCTGACCAGCATTTCGACCTAATAGTCGAACAATTGCCCAGCGACATCCAAATCATGGTCAAATCCTGTAACGTCACAAATCTGACCAAATTAAAAGACTTCCTGCGCCTTTATTTCGGCTCTGATGACACCAGAAAACGAGACCCTTGCTACAGCGGTGCTGCAGAAGCTCAGAAGAAGTCACAAAAGACCAGAACCGACAAAGGCCCTAAGCAGACGGCTCCGCATAAAACCGGAAACCCCGAAAAGGGTCGCAATGGTCCTCAGAAGATGGTTCCGGACCCCAACAAGGAACCACCGGCACCCTGCAAATTCTGTCAGAAAAAGCATTGGAATGTTTTCTGCTGGCAGAACCCGAACCGAAAAGATCCTGAAGATGGAAAGAAAGGACCATATGGAGCACCCATGCCCTCAGGTTGGAAACCCAAACAGGAATCGAAGAAGGCGTACATAGTGGAGCTGGACTCGACATCCGCTACCACCGAGACTCTTTTTTCGGCTTCGGAACTGGAAAGAACGGAAGCCACTAATCAAGGATTCCACACCATCGGGTTCTTTCATTCACCCAAGCACTCGGAATCAACAATTTTGATGACCGCACCTCTTTCCAAGGTCACGGTGACCAAGGAAGAGGACCCCCGCACGCCCACGCAGGGCTGGGACCGAGTCTGGGACAACATAGCCATCATCTGGGGCACCCCGCAAGTGGCTCTGATGATGGGCAACAACCCCCGCGCGCTCAGCTTCTTTGCCAAAGAACCGAAGCGAGGCGCCGGGCACCTCGGGAACGACCCCTATGCAGTCGCGTGGAGTTCCCACCACCTCTACATCGCTGCCGCAGCCGAAGCTGACAAGGATCGAATCCTGCGAAAGGTCCGAGAAGACGGTACCCCTCGTTTGATTCTCCTTGCCTGGATAAAGCTCGACGAGCGCGAGAAATTCTTGATGTGGAGCTCTGAAGATCCTGTTATCTTTGATGCGTACGCCAACCTGCAACTGGTGGCATTTCTCCTGACAGGCAATATCATTCGCTCAGACTATTATTATCATCGCGGAAACCCCAAATTTCGGCACGTTAAAGACCATCCACGTCTCCAAAGACACGAAGAGAGCGAACGGACGCATATAGTCATGCTGGCTATCGAACAAGTTGCTCGCCAGAATAAAACAACAAAACCACAAAACGACAAAACTAGAGAACACTTTGAGAGTGTGATCAAGGCTACGGAAGCAACAATTAACGACATCGCGCCCCATTTCGAGATCGCGGTGCCTTCTATCAACGCCTTCTACTCAGTAGATTTAGGCGATGTACTCAAAAGCCAGACTAAGACCCAAACGCAGCCTTGCTGGACGCTAGCCGTCATCGCGCAGCTCTGGGCACCTGTGGTACTAGACACAGGGGCCTGCGAGTCTCTGATTTCCGACATGTACCAAGGCCTTCTGTTCTCCGAAACCGATTTGCAGGATGCGGAAACGATGGCTTTCAACGGCATTGGTGGACGTATCTCATCTACCAAGACAGTATGCCTCGAAACTTCCCTCAGAGGCCGTGGCGGAGAATACCTGACTTTCCGCGCCTACTTTCGGGTCATCGCGTACGGGAAACCTCTCATCATCCTAGCCAACGACGTTTTGGGACATTTGAAACTCCAAACCTTGGTTCAGGAACCCCCGTTACCCAGTTTCGCGGTGACGCTCAAGAATCCAGACATCCTTATCCCCTGCTCCATAACGGATGAGCTGGATACCGATCACATGCGCGGCACGCCATACAAAACCAAGCAGGGTGAATTCATGAAGGATGTGTCAATGCCACGGCTGACCAAAGCCAAAGCTCAGAAGTCTAGATTAACCATGTTAATCACGGGACAGACGCGCGTGGCAGCCCAAACTTTCCTCATCGAAAACCCTCTTGATGCCACCGCAGCTAGCACAACGGCCCCGTTAGGCCTCAAACTGTCCACCGCGACCCATAATTCGGTCGCGGACCCCGAAGAGAACATTTCCGAAGAAGAATGGCAGACACTTCGGAACAAATGGAACCTCAACTCTACAGAGAAGGCTCCAGGGGCCTTCGAAGCCCAATTAAAAGACGCGGAACATTTCCACGTCGATCTCAAATGACCCAAACCCGTGGTCTGGGCCCTAATCAACATTCTACGACACTTCCATCAAGCCTTCAGCTATGAGGGTCATCTCATAGGGAACTACACCAAGATTCCTTATGCGCCTCGATTTATCTCGGCTCCGCCACCCCTTTCGAGGCCACGGTCGTACTCTCCGTTGGAGCGGACAGCCCTCGAGACGGAGCGAGACACCATGATGGGGCTTCAGAGGTGGAAACGAACCACCGAAGTAACCTTCGCCAGTGATCCTGTTATTATTCGCTACGCAGACAAACCCCCGCGGGTAGCCTTCGACTATCGCCGAGCCAACGACTGCATGGCCTGGGATCCATATCCCTTTCCCATCATGCTCGACATCCTGAACTGGATCGTCGCAGTCCCATTCCGATACATATCGGGAGGTGACGCAAACAAAGGATTTTACCAAATCGCCATCACTGATACGTCGGTACGCAAATGGCTTGCGATCAGACTCCACAATGGCATCTACGAACCACTTTTCATGCCCTTCGGACCCAAGACTGCCCCCTTGCACTTCTGTCGGGTGATGGACGACACCTTGGGTCCCTCCAAATGGCGAAATATCAACAACTTCGTCGACGATATCCATACACGAGCGGAGACAGCCGCGGAAGCCCTAGATGCCATCGCGGACTGGCTCGACCGCTTTTCCAGGGCCAAACTCACCCTAAGACTCGACAAGTGTCAATGGCTCTTTCACCAGCTCATGGCCCTCGGTTTCGTTGCCTCTTCCCAGGGCCTCGCTACCGATCCAGACAAGGTCGCAACCATAGTCGATTGGCCACGACCTAAATTTATTGGTGACCTATGGTCCTTCATGGGTCTCCTTGGGTTCTATGCCCAATTCATCCCTCGCTACGCAGAACTCGTCCGACCCCTGCAAGACGCTATCCAAGAGGGCGTTCGTGAATACCGAGACCTTAAAAAGGGTCGCGCTGACCCAAGGAAAGGAGCTGAAAAGCTCAATTCACCGTCCATGCTTGACACGGCAGTGGCCCCAACAATCACAGCAACCGGAGCCCGATTTGAGGTTTTGCAACATCTTAAATCTAGCTCCTCAGACCTACCGGCAGTCAATCTATGCCAATCATCGCTGGCCGACTTGCCCATTGACCCCTTTTGTGTCAGACGCCTTGCTCGCAAGCGCCCCGACCAAGGTCTGCGCAGATTTGTCGTGAAGCGTGAAGTTTCATGGACCGACTCCCGAAACTCTGCCTTCGCAGCCGCCAAGCAGGCTCTGACAACAGCTCCAGTGCTTGCGGCACCCAGAAAAGGGTTCCCCTACACCCTTCACAGTGACGCTTCCTACACAGCGTTTAATGTCACGCTCGAACAGTTACAGCCGGATGCTTCTAAACGCCCGCTGTGCTACCATTCCCGAGGCACCACCACCTCGGAAAAGAAGGCCCCACCTGTCGAACTCGAGGCCGGATGCCTCATTTGGGGCCTCGGAAAACTCTGCCCATACCTCGAAGGCCTGCCTTTCACGGTCATTACCGATCACCGAGCTCTTTTGTGGCTCGCCAAATACAAAGGCGAGAACCGAAAGCTCCTCCGCTGGGCCCTCGATCTTAGTTACTGGTCCGAATGGATGACAATCGTACACAAACCAGGACGCTTCCACATAGTCGCTGATACACTTTCGCGGCTACTTGGCGCGGAAACTCTTCTTTGCTCTACCGCGACCGAAATATGGGTGTCGGAACGCAAAGGATGACGGCCGCGCACCCCGCCAGCCAGTCCCGCACCCTCCTCAACACTGGCAGATGCCATCTTTCGTTTGGCGTTACAGCCCGCACTCATCACCGCCATCCGCGCTGGCCTCACCGGCCCGCTCCACCCCATCGCCCAACAGGCCCGCACCCTTCTATGGGAGACCAGCCCCGACACGTACACTACCGCCGACACACACTTTCTTCAGGACTGGCAACGTGCAGATAACCTGCTGTGGCACCGTTTTTCAGTCTCCGAAGACCTTTGGCGCCTTTACGTGCCCCCTGCTTGCACCCCTGAGGTGCGCAAGCTTTTTCACGAGGGGGGAGGACACTTCGGATTCGAAAGAACCTACGCTAGAGCTGCAGCGCAAGTCTGGTGGCCGAAAATGGCACAAGATTTCAGAAAACACTGCGCAGGATGTGAAACCTGTCAACGCTCAAAAAGGGTACCGCAACTGATTCCGGGGTTGCTGAAACCCATACCACCAGCTCCGGGACGCTGGACAGTCATCACGACTGACTTCGTAACCAAGCTCCCACTTACTTCCAGAGGGTACGACGCCTTTTGGTTAATAGCATGTAAATGCTCAAAGAGGATCCACGTATGGCCCCTCAAGAGCACTGCGACAGCTATTCAGGTCACGGAACTCTTTATAGAGCGCTACGTCCCATTGCACGGCATCCCGGAGACCATTATCTCGGACCGCGACTCCAAATTTACGAGTCGATTTTGGCAGGAGGTCTGCAAAAACCTAAAGATTAATCAAGAGCTCACCACAGCCTACCACCCTCAAGGTGATGGACAATCAGAAAGAGACAACGCAACGGTCTTGCAGGTCCTTACCACAATGGTCAACACCCGATTAGACGACTGGGACACCTTTCTTCTGGTTGCGGAATTCATTATCAACGATACAGTACACGAGGCGACAAAAATGACGCGATTCAGAATGGACCTAGGCTATGAGCCCCACAATCCACTGGCAGACATCGTCGAAAGGCCGTCGGAAACCAGAAATGCAGATGCGGAAGAGCTCTGTAAACACCTCGGCGACCTAAACATCCTTATCCGAGATCTGATGATCGAAGCCCAGGATTCGCAGAAAAGATATTACGATTTATCGCGACGACATTTGGAGTTCCGGAGAGGAGATAAGGTGCTTCTGAGCACGAAAAACCTAGCAGGGTATGAGTCCAAGATCGCTCCGAAATGGCTGGGACCAGTCACGGTGACCGACTGTAACCCTCTCCGTGACAACTACGAGTTAAAACTGCCAGACAAGATGAGACGACTTCATCCATGGTTTCACATATCGAAATTACGTCCATACCAGAAGCCTGTCGACGCCGAAACTGAGGAAAAGGTCACGGAAGCACAAGCGGAGGATTCCGATGCTTCAGATGGTGAGTTTGAAGTGGAAGCGATAGTAGACCATCGAACCAGGCGCGGAAAACGTCAATTTCGAATACGTTGGTCCGGATACCCACCCCATGAGGATACCTGGGAACCAGAGGAAGCCCTAACAGAGGCTTCCAAAGCCTTAGAAGAGTACTGGAGATCCAGAGCTCCCACTAGCGCGCTAGTAGAGGACTCTTTGGTAGTCAGCCTTGCAGGCGACACCCCGGAAGATACGGCTTATGCTTCCGACCACCAATGCTTCGCGGTTTATCCGGACGATAGCTCACGTGATAATCACGCCCTCTCACCAGAAAGAAAACCAGTTTTGCGTGGCTTACCTCACCAGTCGAGAACGCCACACCAAGCCTCCCGATCACGCTTACGCGCGTCCAAGCTGTCAAAATCAGCCGGCGACGACCTTAAAAGGACGCCCCTGCACGCTCCCCCTCTTTTTTCTTCTTCAACCGCCCACGACCTACTTCCCTTACACACTCACTCTGCTTTGCAAACCCCTTCTATTGACACCGAAACTAAAACTTCCATTTCTAACACAATGAACACCGATCTCAGAGGACAAGCAGGAGTGAGCGTACCCTCCACGTACATGTCCGGCTACCCTTGGGAGGAAGACTCGGGCGACTTCGAGGCCGAGGGCGTGCTGGATCGCCTTGGGGTTGCGATCGCTACCTGGGTTCACTCCTGGGTTCATCAGCTTCAGACCAACCCCAACGCGCCGCTGCAGACTCCAGGGCATGAGTTTTGGCTGGGAGTCGACGCTCCGAAACCTTACGCAGTGGGCCAGCCCCTCACAAACCACATCGCGGACCCCTACAGCAAGGCCACCGATGGTGGTGAAGCAGCAGTCGGAATAGTTGCCGATGCGAAAAAACCCGGAAAAAGAGGGCGCCCAGCTCCGTGCGCCGCTTGGCTCGACCGCGGGGTTCCCCAACACGAGGCGGGAAGCCGAAAAACGGCTCCGTTCACCGATTGGCCGAACGACGACGCCCACGAGTTTGCGTCCGCCGTCATTGAAGCAGCTAGGACGGTGCTCCTAAGGACGGCGAACGCAGCGGAAGCCTCTGCAAGGCTCACCAGACCCCGACATCACGAGCACGCGTGCTGCAAGTGGTCACAGAATGGCGAAGAACGGAAGCTCTTGCTACATGTTCTCCCTACATAGCATTTTTATGAGAAAAGAGGGGGGACACAAAATACACTCCATGATTTTTGGGAAAAAGCTGTATAAATTTGGTTCAATTGATGAAAAAGATAGAACTAAATAGAAATATGCATCTGTTTAAATGGCCTCGTTGGTTTCCTGCTGAAAAACTGGTTGCATATTTCATGTAGGCAACTCAGGCGTCAGAACTCATCCCATCTCAACATTACCTTCGAGGCATACCAGCCGGGATCCTCATGTCCGTTCTTCAAACGGACTACATCTGCGCCGGCATCTTCCGCCGCGGGATTTCTATGTGCGAAAATGTACCCTTCGGATGAACTTTTAACTTTTTCTGCTGCGCACGAGTACGAGCGGGCTGGATTCGGACAGGTATCAAGTCTTCAAGTTCTCTTGCTGCCTGCTTTTGCAAACGATCCCTTTTTTGTAATGCGGCTGCAACTTTGATTGTAACTGGTTCCTCGGTTTTGATGAGTTCATTATAGTTGAAAATTCGATCGGGAATCCCCTCTACCACATATCTATATGACCGCAGTTTGTCGAATGGTTTAATGACTTTCCCAATCTGATAAACATTGCTAGAGAAATTTTCTCGATGTGCCTTTTTGAACACATTGCCTTCATGTTTGACACGAACATGATCACCGATGGAGAATATTTCAGGTTCTTTCTGATGCATCTTCTCCCAGTATCTTTCCAAGTTTATCAATGCCTTATACGGTTTCTCGATTGCTTCATGGGGAGACATCCCAATACCGCGATGTTCTCGCCTGTTAATCATTGATACAAGTTCATTGAGAAAATCCAGCCACCGCTTGTCGCCTTTATGAGTAAGAACTCGACCGATGGCTGACTTTACCGTTTTGATCATTCGTTCTGCTTCAAAGGCCATGTATATGATACGATGTTCTATTGCATAATCCCTCATGAGATCTTTGAATCCCCCTGACATGTATGCTCCACCAGTGTCAGTAACGATTTTGTTGGGTCTCATTTTATAAGTCTTTAGCGAACGATCGAGAATATATCGCATTGCGGAACATACGGAAGTCTCGTCCAATTTCTTCAATGGTTGTGTAAATACCATCTTTGAAAACTTGTCCACGCATACCAAAATATGAGAACATCCTTTATTCTGACGAGGGTAAGCGTCCGATCCTAAAGCGAGACAATCGCTTTCCCAAACATCAAATGGTGCATATGTACGCTGAACGTTCAGGTTCAGCCTCTTCTTTTTTCGATGTATTTGATGAGTACGTTCTTTCTCCAGAAATGACTTTATGTCTTTCAAGGACAAGTCTGTCCCTTGTCTCTTCAGCATATTCTTCAAGCCGGATGCTCCTACCGGAGCTCCAGGCGTGTAATACAACTTCCGGAGTTCCTCCATATTTGTATGTAACGCTTAATTTATTTCATATAGAATTGTTTTACAGCATCGTTCGTTCTTTTTTGTTTTCGTCTATTCTCTGAAATGTCTAATGGTGCAAGATTTTCATAGTGATTTGATCCGCCTGTTTCTTGCACGAGCAGCCGCTCTAAGTCCTTTATTCGGCATGGCCGATACGTTGACGAGTTTTCGATGTGTTTTTGTCATATTCTTCTTGAGGCTTACCTAACCAAAGCTTAGAAAAAATCATCGTGGTTCCTGTTGTTGAACTATGCTGGTAACAAGCGAACACCATCACGGTCGATGCGCATCTCATGGTCAGTTGTCCAGAAAACATGGAATGTCTTGTCCTTGAATGTCTGAATATAATCAGGGTTAGCCGTAGTACCATCCGCTAGAGTAGGGCTTGGAAAATCGGCTACTTCCGGAGGGTTGGGATATTGACTCACATTGATGAGAATATGCCCATCGGCTAGAGTATTCAAACCACCGCCGATCATATCTGGACTTTGCTTGAAATTTTGCCTCCATGACCAATGCTGTATCTTTTTGCCTGCTAGTGCCCATCCTTCCAAATCGGACATAGTGGGGGCAAATCGCACATCATTGAAATCTTTATTACGTTGGCTTAATGCATACATTTCAGGATCTACAGTAGGTATAATATTAGTACCAGCACGAGCGGAACCGTTGGCAATCGCTTTTCCCTCAGGGAACCGCTGCGTACCCACCTGGATACTAACTGTTCTAATCCCAGCATCTTCACTGAAATTCAATTTGTCTACATCAGTTCGAACATTGTCAGTTGTCACCAACATCAATGACGAAACAGAGGACTGCTCACCAGTCACAAGTGACAATTGCTGTACGCGACTGGCTTGCCCAGCAAACTCCTGACTCCACACAACTTGCATGGGGATGGTCAAGTATTCGTTGCTCTCCATTAGGCTAAGGATCTTGTTGTAGTATTCGGGTATGGGCTCGGCGAACTGGCAAATGAGTTCGTTCTGGACAATCTTGAATGAATCTATTCCTGTGGATGTGGGGAAAATTTTGGCAAGTTCACTCTCTGCGGTCATCTCGACCTGGACACCACCTTTGACAAGACAGAGAGGGAAAGCCACTTCATTTTGAAAGAATGACAGCGATGAGCCAGTGACAGTGTATGCCCTGTTTTTAGCAACCACTGCTGAACAGTCGTTAGCCACATCACTCGAATAATATTCACATTGCCCAAGATGTTGTTTGGTTTCCCACGATGTTAGAGCGTTTTCATGTGCGGTGAACAAATTATAATCATTGAGATCTTCGATGATCCTTCCATTAATAAGAACACTTTGGCGTTTCCATACAGCATCTGTTCCTGATTGACATAGCCTGTGGGTTGCAGTGGCAGAAACGATTTCCTGTCTATTTGCATCAAGCCCTACGACACGATATTTATGTAAGGTTTCATTCACAAGCCAAAAATGCTTGTCATCGGCTATTTTAAAAGTGATTTTGCTGCCAAAGTTACAGTCACCCGATCCGTTGGTAGGCTCGAAGCGAACCTGACTAGATGGCTGAAAATTCAGCACAACCCCGTTCTTGGCATTGCGCTTATACGTAAAGACGTTTGGGACTCGTCGAACCTCAGTTACCTGAATTCCTGAAGACATTGTGGTTTAACTTACACATCTAGAAAAAAAAAACGTCACTTTTTAAGAAAAAGTGACATCAAAAATTGTGCCTTTCGGAAAGGAGTTTGCTGTCCTAAATAGCCTGAACTCAGTCGGTGTAGCTTAACAAGTTACAATGGTTGTCAAAGCGAGGGGGTCAAAGGGGGACAGCCTATCCCCCTACGAAAAACCAACTCTAAACGGTCTTTTCGAACTTTGTAGATTTATGTGCACAAAATGAAATGGTTTCTTTGTATTATCCATAATGAACTTTTCAAATACATCTTCAGGTAAAGCGAGAGATAAGCCTGATTCGATCATTTTCTTAAGTTCGCTTTTCAAAGGTCTAAAAATGATCCAGTTCGTCACATTGCTACGGACAGCGGGACTATTGTGATAAAAATATTGACTCGACAGGATGCAGGTGATTCCAGCGTGTCTACCCCGTGTAGCCAACTCATCGAGTGACTTCTTATGTCCTTTCTGCATATTGTAGTCATCTATGATAAGAAGTAAATCTCGTTTTCTTCCGCTTCGAACAAATTCATAAAGTTGCTCTTCGTGTATAAAATTGAGTATTTCATTGGAAATCTTGTCAAATATATGAACCTTTTTGCTCGTTCTTAAAGGGTTCCAATTGGTGTCATGCGGATTTGGTGTGAATATTATGATATTCGAATACTGCTTCTTCAAGAACAATTTGCATATCACAGCAATGTTTAGCGTTTTACCGCTAAATCGAGCGCCATTGTATACGATAAAACCATACTTTCTAGGAAGCCGTGGATCTGTATTATCCTTTATTCGTCCAGAGACTTGACTAGGTAAGGGGGCAATTGTGATTGGCTTCATTGCACTTGTTTTTTATTTGCTCTCTGTATCTATAATACATTAGAAGAAATGAAAAAGTTGATTCTCGATAGCAACAGAGCGACGAACGGAAACAGGAATGAACCTAAATGGACTCTAGCCGAACCCATTGCATGTGATAAAATTCGATACAATTCGATCATTTTGCCCCTTTCGTGGGACATAGTAAACGACAAGAACAATATTGTCTCCTTTTATGATGCTGGGATGGGTAATGCTGCAAGGACTTTCGTTATACCTCCTGGTACTTACTCTCCAGATGATTTAGTGGATGCACTGACTGCTGGATTCAACTCTACAGGGACGCAAGCATACACTGTAGAATACAATCATATAAACAATCAAATCACAGTGACCGCGGGTACAACACCATTCAAAGTTCTCTACCCTCAAACCACAGCAAGCAAACTGCTCGGATTAGTTCAGACGCAGCAATCTGACCCTGGGAGATCAATAACTTTTGCAAATCCAATCGATTTGACAGGTGTTAAGATGGTGCTCGTAGCCTCATCTAACATAAGGTCAAATGATGTCATTTATGCAGGCGCAGATGATTTAAATATCATTGCCTCTATTCCGGTGTCGCAAGAAATTGAAACTGTCCTATGTGCGCAGAATTATTTTGACACCGACTTCATTGACACAGAGTCTGGCCTTGTTAGTACGATCGACATCCGTTTGCTTGATGCAGAAACATTGCTACCCTTGGATCTACAGGGCAAAGGGTTCACTTTAGTTCTCGATTGTCATTCCTCCGGCTTTCCAGATGATTAATTTTTTTTCATTTGGAACATGTAAAAGATGTTGCATCAAAAATTCGCAAACTTTCTCTCAAGTGCAAAAAACTTTGGTCTTAGAGCGCTGAACAGTTATAACAAAGTTAACAATGGTATTAGACAATTTGTTGCCCATGCTGGACAAGCCAAAGATATCTATGGGAAAGTTCATCAATCTCTTGTCCATGACGAATCTGTACCCATCAAAGTAAGAGAGACAATTTCACGAGGACGAGGCTATATCGATGATCTCCATAAAGGTCTAGGGCGGGGCTATGAGATTCAACAAAATTTTGATTCAGCCTTAAGGAAATCGCTTCCTGTTGAATTAGCGGGGTATTAATGCTACTTTTAGAAAAAGTAGCGTCAAATGATTTCATTCAAGTCATCACTGTAAAGAGGATTTTCATGAATAATAACATATTCGTTCCAGTTAATACCCCCCGCATCAGCGTCTGGGATGATGGTTTCCTTACTGTATGCCAATGCCGGCTCAGGCATGCGAGGTTCCTCCAGTTCTCTTATAATTCGAGAAAGAACTGTTTCCATTTCTTGCCCTTCATTCCTTTCAGCCAACTTCTTCCTCAAACGCTCTTGTATCCGTTCCTTCCTTTGCTGAGACGACATTCTTCTTTTTTTTAATAATACTATATAGTAAAATACAGAATAGAACGATATGTCTGTTGCCGAATTAGTAAAACTACTACAGCAAGGTAACACTGATGTAACTGCTTACAACTCTGAGCAGGTTGAACGTGATGTGTTCTGGAAAGAAAAAAGAAAATGGGTTGACTCAAAGTTACCTACAGGCTATTTCAAGCACCCGCTGTTAAACAAGTATCGTTCATTTGGTAAGGTTGATACACAATTCATCAGTGACCCATACTATATTGAAATTGATAATAGACGTTTTGGTGAACTGAGAGATGAAAATGGACGCTCTTTGAATCCTGATACATTTCGTCCTGTTGTGTCTGATGCAGAACTCAAACAGATGCGGGAGGGTCGTACCCGGATGAATGCTCCAAGTGCTAATCAAGAAACTAGGTATCCGATAAACCACGGTAGTGAAGGATACAAAAATGACATAGATTTGATTGCACGCATCCGACGAATGCGCGAAGGTTATGAAGAGTTTATAAAAGAGGAAAAACGTAAGGAATTGGCTGACATACAGCGTTTCCGCTCTTCACATGGTATTCACAATCCTGGGGAGAGTTTGCTAGAAACAACTGGCTTGGGCACTAGGGGTACTGATATTTCTGCCTCAAGAGATGAATACAACATGCAACGTGGCGTGATACGACCTACTCCTGCTTTGTCTGAGAACATCTTTTATGAGGAAGGAGGCACGCCACCTACACAATTAGTTCTACATAGGCAATCTGAATCACCAACCTCAGGCTTACCATCACTAGCGCCGATGGATGACTCACCATCTCCATCATCATCTGCATTTGACTTCACAACAATGCAGCCATCGCCAAGGCTTCACGAGAGGAGAAACCCGAGAGAATCATCCTTGCAGGAAGTTTACAATCCAAGAACCGGTAATTGGATTAGAAAAAATGGTAAGGTACACAAGGAACTTAAGAAAGAGTGGGCAAGTAATTCTTATAAGATACCATCATCATGGACAAAAGAACCTCGCTAAGCGTATTTGGGTTTTTTTATTTTCTATTTACAAGCTAAAATGCCTAAAAAAAAGGAATCTATGCCGGCGCAGAGCCAAATGCCGGCAGGCATGCCTGACATTACAGATGAAGAACAAAGTTTGAATGATGATGATGAAACTAATGACGATGATCATCAAGACTATGTTCAAGAACTTGTAAACAAATATGCCGGGCCCGGAGCGGCCAATCCCGGCAGGGATGCCGGCGCAGAGCCTAATACCGGAGAGGTCAATGCCAGCGCTCCCAAAAAACAAACTGCATCAGAGAAGCAGCGAGCACATTTAGAAAAATCCCGAGAAAAGGCTCTTCAGGTTAGACGAGAACTCGCCGCCAAGAGAAAAGAAGAGAGAGAACTAGAAAAGAAGAGAAAAGAGGAGGAGAGGATTCTTGCTAAGGCCGAGGCTCTTAGGGTGGAACAGGAAAAACGTGTCGAGGCTAGGCTCCGCGCTGAGGAGGACTTACAAAATACTTCATATAGTCACAAGACTAAAAAAAGAATTAAAATGCCGATACCAAAAAAAAGACGGAAGATTGTAGTTGAGGAATCGTCAGACTAAGAAGAAGATGATTCTTCAGATGATTATGAGGAAGTTGTCAAAGTCATCAAGAAAAAGAGAAATCGCCCCGTTCACCACACTCGCGCAGATGTAGTCCGTTTTAAAAATGGACATGAGTATGTCGGGCACGGAGTGGCCAATCCCGGCAGGGATCCCGGCACAGAGCCATATGCCGGCAGGCATGCCGGGCACGGAGTGGCCTATCCCGGCAGGGATATCATGCATACCAAACCACCATCGATCTTTGATGACATTGTATAGACCAAATGTCGGCATGCAATTCATTTTCTAAGCTATGATGATATAAAGGAATAAGAAGATGCCTTTGCCTAATAGCATTCAAGGCACATATACGGTTCGAAGAAATTTAGAAGTCCTAGATAATTTCAAGTCCAGAAAAGTTAAAGCCAATTCTATCTATGGAGAGAGCCTACGGAATAAAGATGGTATAGTCACTATACTCGATTTGGATAGTCAAACGCCTAGTCTCTCCATTCAGAAAAATAAAGGTAAATATACCATCTCTCTTGCCGAGACAACTTATGTTTTTCCATTAATTGATGATGAACATGATGTCAGGCTTGTAACAGACGATACTCTGCTTATAACAGAAGACGGCTTATCTGTTAAACCAGAGACACTCCTGCAACCTCTCTATAGGGCTCCCGACTCACGAACAGTAAGCCTAAACATTGATGATGATGAACTAAAAGTTGAGGATGAAAAATTAACAGTCATTCCTTATAACTATGATTTTCCACTCTACAGGGATGCCGAATCATGTACGGTTGGTTTACAAGCAGATGATACTTTGCTTATAACTGAAAACGGTCTATCGGTTAATTTTCCTGATCCTGAGACGCTGAAAAAGCCGTTGTATCGTGACCAGAGCGGCCTTGGAATCAAACTTCATAAAAGTCTAAAGGTGAACAATAATGACGAATTGGAAACTAACATTCAGTCGGTACTAAAAGCATTTGGCGCTCTGAAATCGAGTTCAGGTGCGGATACGTTGTTAGACATCGGGTCTTCATGGCTCGACTTTGGATTCGATAGTTTGACCGAAATGACTGATGTGTTAGGAGAAGTAGATACCACAGCCATTCGCCTAATGGTAGATAGTTCCACATTCAGTCAAGCGGGTTCGAGATTGTCCCTGAAATCACCCGGATATGAACAAATCATGTATGGGAACCTTACTTATGGCTACTCGGGAAGTTCTTCATTCACCTATTCGTCCACGCTTCAGGAGTTGCGTGTACCCAATGTAAAGTTAAGCGGAACATTGCCTGCGATTGGAGGTGGCTCGTATGCTGTAAGTAAAGACTATCTTTCGCAATTTTATCAAGGCTCTCAAACTGGAGCGATTGCAGTGGGACCCGAGTTTAGTGGAAGACGTGAAATCGGTGTGCTCGTTGATAACCAAACAGTTCGAGTTGTAGGTAACCAGTTAACAGGTGGCTACATTTTTCAGGACTTTAATGGAGTGGCGGTTCGTCCTGGCACTACAAACGATATTATGCTGTCTCTCAAATGTGAGGCTGGCAGTTGTCTCCAAATGGTCAAAGCAGATACCATTAAAGACGTACTGACTTGCAGCAATGGTATCGAGAGAGTACAGAATGACCTTCAACTCGATCTAAAAGTTGATGCTAACAGCGGTTTGGCTATGGTCAACAGGGGTACCATACGGGATATCTTTACAGCCTCCCAAGGGGTCACCAGGATGGGGAACGACTTCAGACTGAGTTTAACAGCACAGTCACCCGATCTTACTCTAAACAATGGTGTTCTGAGTTCAAACATCGCTGCGGGAATTGGACTGCAAAAAAATGGTGCGATTTTGTCAACAAACCTAAGAGGTATCAATGGAGTGCAAGTTAGCGGCGATTTGATTTCATGTTCGATTTCAGGAAGTGATACTATTCTTCGCGTAGGCAATTCCTTAAGAGGTAATTATGTGGGCAGTACCAACTCATATGGAAGTATTATTGTTGTTGGAAATACGATTCAGTATAACATGATTCCTCCTCAATTCGTAAGTAACAGTCCAAATCTCATCATTACAGGTTCGTATCCGCTTTATAACTTTACCCTCATTGACCCTACGCCACTATCGAAACAAAGGGATACCGATAATACTGAACAGACTGATACCGCAGAAGTGTTGAAAACGGATGTTCCTGGAGGCAACGTAGTTGTCCTTAGTGGCTTAACACCGCTTACAGCAATACCTTTCCCAGCGATGGTATCGCCGCCCTTGACAGTCCCTATGGCTGTAAACTCCATCCTCCCAATCGTCTCAACGTTCCCTTGGGGAATGATTTTCGGAGGGTCACGCAAACGTAAGGTTCAACGAGATGCGGAAGGCCAACCTATACTCGATGGCGATGGAAATAGACCCTGTTACCTTCATGCCACCATTGGAGCCAGGCTCTAACATTGCAATTGCTTCAGACCCTATTGGAGGTTGTACTCGTCTCTTGTTTGATACGCCTTCATGTTATCGAGGCATCAAATACGAATACCCTCAGCAAGCAATTAATCTCTCGATGTTAAGAGATTACGACAATGATGTTATCAAACCTTGGGTCGGAAGCCAGATAACTAATCTAACTTCAAATAATGTTACATTTGGCGGCAATATCTCAGGGAAAGTCATTACAGGAAGCAGAGTTCAAACGACCGCCTCTGTAGCAGGAGGCTCGTCTGTCTTTATTTCAAATAGTTTTGACGGTACAAAATCGTCTTGGCTGGGTCTGGATGGTTCTGGTTTTTTAGGGTACGCTAGTGATGCTGCTACGTGGTTAGGAGCACAAGACAAGCCGATTTACATTTACGGACGGACATCTAGTGCAGTATCTCTGGGTCTAAGAGTGGACACAAATGGTTCATGCCTTGTTGGTAGTGACCTAACTGTCGGAGCCTCTTCTGTAAATGGGTTACGTGCCCTTACCGTAAGCAATGCAAGTACAGGGACGAATGGATGTAGTATTCTTTATCTTACGGCCTCAGGAGGTTCTGGAGTGATGTTTTTGAACGGAAACAATAGGAGTGTGGACGGAGGCATTAACGCAATGACGTTGAGAAATGATATTGGTAACCTTCGGCTTCAAGCACAGACCGCTAGAGGACTGACAATACTCGCGAACACTGGAATTGTTACACTGGATGCTACAAATGATGCATCCTCTACAACAACAGGTGCATTACAGGTTGCTGGTGGATTAGGAGTCCAAGGCACAGTGTACATGGGAAAATATGCTATTATATCTACTACAGCGGCTGCTGCCTTTCAAATAAACAATGGATCATTCGGATATACAGCAACAGCAGGTCAATGGGTAACAAATTCAGTTGCTGGAGACTACATCATTCGAGCCTCCGCTAGTAATTTGCGTATCGGTACAAATAATGCAACGGCTTCGAATTTGGATATTCTCTCATCTGGGAATGTTATTATCAATATGACAACTGATGCTACTTCCTCAACATCCGGCTCGTTCCAGGTGAAAGGCGGTGTAGGCATCGCTAAATCACTGTACGTTGGAGGGGATGTATACACAAACGGAGTGAAAGTAGCCACGGAATCCTTTGTAACAACAGGATATCAGCCCCTGATTACACCTGCGAGTTCGCTTAACCTGAGCGGTTTAACGGTACAAAATTCAAACACCAATGCTTCAGCGATCACACTAGGGAACACTAGTGCTGCACAGACATGGAATATCCATGTGGCTGGTTCTGCAAACTCGAATCTGCTAACTGGAACACTCGGTTTCTACTCTTCCCTTCAAGATAAGGGGTATGTTTTCCAAATTGACCCATCAGGTAATACGGTCATGAGTGGCGGCCTAGGAGTATCAACTGATGCATATATTGGTGGAATGGCTTACATTGGTGGTATTGAAGTTGCAACTCAGAAATTTGTAATTGATAACACCGCTCCAATAAGTCAATCCTTGTCTTCATTGACAACCACAGTTAATAATAACAATAATACCGTTACTACTGCACTCGCATCGAAGCAAACAATGAACAGTGCTACCAACTCCATCTATAGTATGACGGTACAACCTGATAGTTGGCTATATTCTTCTGCTGGAACTACGTTCGAGAATGTTACTTCCACTCAAGTGAAAGGCATCCTCGATATAGCAACCAACGCTAATGTGAATACACTCCTTTCTGGTAAACAGAACAACATAACTACATCAACTAATTTGAGTCTTGCCTCAGTTACGGCTAGTGGTTATGTAACAGTAATTAATGGTGCCAATCCAACATATATGTCCCTGGTCAACACTTCGTCAAATATCACTTGGGGTCTTCGAGTAGCAGGTTCAACAGCCGATGGCTCTAACCCTGCAGGTGGGTTCGGAATCAACTGTTCATACAACAACATCGGCTATGTCTTCAAAATTTCCAACACCGGTATTACACAGATAACAAATACCTCACAATCGACTAGTTCAACTACAGGAGCACTTCTAGTAAGCGGGGGTTTAGGTGTTGCAAAGGACTTATATGCGGGAGGAAATGTGATTAGTAGCACCTCTGTGGATGCTCCAAACTGGGTGCAATCTAGAAACGTTTCGTCTGGCGTTAATGCCTATTCAGCCGTTGGTTGTGCCAATGATAGCGGAAATGGAGCCTTACTCTTTCTCAACTCTTCTACAAGGACTGCTGATGGCTCGTCGAATAACGCTACACTTAGGAATGACTGCGGGGACATGAACATCCAAGGAAAATCAGGTCTCGGATTGGGTCTACGGATTGTATCCATTTCAAATGAAGTGAAAGTCTTGACCGCTACAGACTCCTCATCTGTGACATCAGGAGCCTTGCAGGTATCTGGGGGTGTTGGAATTGCGAAGACTCTGTGGGTTGGTAATAAGGTAACCAGTGGAAAAGGGACTGGCTATGGTTTTGGATGGGGTAGCATCGGTGGAAATGTCAATACTGGTGACATGACATTCTTCTCCCCATCTTCGAATGGCCAAGCCTTCTTCAACGATCAGATTAACGATGTCTGCCTGTGGGCATGGAATACTAACCTGAGATTTGGTGTTACAAATAGTTCATCTCAACTAGATATTCTCTCATCTGGGAATGTCGTTATCAATACAACCACAGATGCTTCATCCTCAATCACAGGTGCATTCCAAGTAAGGGGAGGTGTTGGAATATCTAAGAATCTCTACTGTGGAGGGAGTCTGTACTCCAATAATCTGAAAGTTGCAACCGAGAGTTATGTAGGGGCAGCCATTGCTTCAAAACAGACATCGAGTCCGCTCCTAGATTCCATTAGTGGAGTCACACTATCTGCAAATTCTTTCATTTTAGGGAGTTCTGCAACGACATTCGCGGTGAAAACTCCTGAAGAGGTGAAGACAATATTAGGCATTACAAATGTCGATCTCTCAGTGAAGCAAAATGCATCACCCTTACTCTCTACTCTCGCTGCGATGTCACCAATGAGCAATATGTTTCTCATGGGAGATGATGTCCAAGGATTCACTCTCGCAAATGACATCGCTGTGCGAAGTATTTTAAACATTGTTGACTATGCCCCCAGCATATCAGCACTGCAAACATCGAAACAAGATTTACTCACACCTACCAGCAATCTGTCGGTAAATACAATTCTTGCTAATGATACATCCGAGGCAACAACCGTATCAAGTGGGGCTCTACAGGTTAAAGGAGGAATAGGGGTTTCTAAAAGTATCTTCTCAGGTGGAAACATTACTGGAAAAGTTCTTATAGCAGCCTCTACAGGTGGATATTTCAAGTTGAGAAGCGACACTCCCTCTACGAAAGGAGACTATACTATTTCCTACAACAACTCCAGAGATGCCCTTCACGTCCACCTCGCCAGCTCGTCTGATAGCGTAGACCAACGTCGTTATGAATTCGGTCATTATTCCAGTGATACCTTTGGAACATGGAATAGCCGATTCTCGGTTAACACCTACACCGGAGACCTCATCTCATCCGGTAATCTAACTATCGGTTTGCCACTTAACGGGCTACGGGCTATTATTCTTAAAAACCTCGACTCTGGTAGCAATAGTTGTGCCATCCAATACTTCCAGAATGCAGCAGGTTCTGCTGTTATGTTTTTGAATGGAAACAACCGGAGTGTCGATGGAGGTCAAAACGCGATGACGTTGAGAAATGATATTGGAAATCTTCGGCTCCAAGCACAGACTGCTAAAGGACTAATGATACAGGCAAACACCGGAAATGTCACAATTGATTCTACAACACCAGCATTGAGTTCTTCCACAGGAGCATTGGTCATTTCAGGAGGTGTCGCGGTTGCTGCACATGTTGTTGCAGGAGGGAATCTGTATTCGAACGGTGCTGTCTATAGCAATGGTCAGGTTTGTGCTACTCAACCATGGGTTGCCAGTCAAACATTTCTAAGAAATGTTCAAGTTATCAAACTTTTGACTAAAGACGTGTGGCAATCCAACAATGCCTCGAAGGTCTTCTATGTTTCGACACCTGGCAAGGTACTTATGGAGTGGACGCTCAACCTCCATGGCACAGCAAACTCAAATGGTACATTGTCAATATTTCTTGGCCAAAGTGCTGGGTCGATGCCTCTTGTGTACTCGAGCGACTTTAACTTTAATTCGGGAGTCAATCGTACAATCACAGCAGCCTTTGTTGTTACAGGGATGTCCGATAACGTTGCTTACTTCACAAATTTTAGTATCAGTCAGGCTGCTCCCGATAACACAACTGATGTTACCCTCATTAAAATCACTGAACTCGGACAATAGATTACGCGCGCTCTACCGTTATTAAAAAAAATTGAGCAAGATAAGAATGCGACGC